>NC_046156.1:47129507-47429507 GCF_011064425.1 Rattus rattus
TCTCTCTCTCTCTCTCTCTCTCTCTCTCTCTCTCTCTCTCTCTCTCTCTCTCTCTCTCTCTCTCTCGACATGGTTCTGGAGCGGTAGCTGAGAGTTCGCCATACACATTAGCAGGAAGCAGGAGGAGCGAGTGACATTTGAACTGGCTTGGGCTTATGAAACACCAAATCCACCCCCAATGACACACTTCCCCCACAATTACTCAAACAGGGCTAGATATCTCAATACTTTTAATAATGTTAATTCTTTTTAGCCTAATTGGACCATTTTTACTCAACCTTATTCTACTCCCTGGTCCCCATAGGCTTCTAGCAAATAATGATGCATTCGATTCAACTTCAAAATCCCCATAGTCTATAACAGTTTCAACTTATCTAAAAAGTCCAAAAATCAAGGTTTCTTCTGAGACTCCTGGTAACCTCTTAACTGCGAAGTCAGAATGAAAAATTAGATCATATATTCCCCACATACAATGACAAAAGATATACATTACTATTTCCAAAAGGAAAACCAGCTAGTCAAATTTCAAACTCTGCACCTTCATATATAATGTCAAAGCACTCTTCAGATCTCCAAATCTGTTAAGCTTTGTTGATTTCAACACACTTTGTTCTTTTGTGCTGTTTCCATTCCCTGTTAGCAGCTTTCCTAGCAAGTGTCCCTTTGCTTTGATATCTCCAACATTTTCTTTCTCTAAGACAATCTAAGCTTTACATTCACAGTTTCACTCAATGGCCTCTCTAGGCCTTCATTCAGGGACATCCCTAACATAATCCAGGCCCCAGTAGCTTAACTTATTCATGGAGGAAATTCTAAAACCCTTTTCTTTTATACTCGACTACATTGCTCAATGGCATGGTCAGATCAAAGCTGCCAAGTACTTGCTTAGGCTGGAATGTGTCTCTCTTGGTCAAACACATTTTCACCAGCTTTTAGTTTTCAAGGGTTTTCATCACTGCTTAGCCTTGGCTCTCCTATGGTTGAAATCCATAGACTCAACTGCCCTTTACTCAGCCATCTACCAGCCACTGCCTTGTGAGTGGGTGGATAAAAGGTATGCACAACCATGGTCAGCCTCAAACTTCTCCTTATTTCCTTTATCCTAGCTGGGAACTTAGTCAGATGAGGTCTTTCTCTCAGTTCACTCCTCCTTTTATTCCATTTATCATCAGGTCTTTCTTTTTAATCTGATTATATGTCTGCTCAAACCATTCATTTTGTATTTTTACTTGCTCATTTTGCTCCTTTTCAGTGTAGATCTGGAAAATATTGGCCACTAATAATCAACATAGTCAACACTGGATTGATCTAATCCCACTCAGCAAAGAAATTAACCTTAAATTCTTTTAATTTACCCTCAGGCTGTTTCAGATAAGGGCAAAAGAAGCCATTCTTCGTAAATATTTAAGATGGTACTTTTTGCCACAATCTCACTTTTATCTTAATGAAACTGCCTAAGTGAAGCCCTACAGTTCAAAATCATCTTCTGTATCACTGTCTTCATATTCCCTACAATGGGCCCACTAAGCGCTTGAACTTCCAATTGCTTTCTATTAAAAAGTCACAAAGTATTCTGTTCTTAAATCAAAAACATGGTTCAGTCTAAAATCAATATTTTTCTTTGGTAAATAACTTCTCTCTTATCTTTGTAGATGTAGGTATCATAACCACAGTAAATTATACATGAAAAACCATTTTATTGGGGATGGCTTAAAGTTTAGAAGTTTGGTCGATTGTCAATATGTTGGAAACTGATGGCAATATAGGCAGACATGCTGCTGGAGAAGCGAATTTGAGAGTTCTACCTGCAGATTAGTAGACAGCAAAGGAGAGAACATTTTGCCTGGTTGGGCTTCTGGAAACATGAAAGCCCATCAGCAACAACACAGTTCTTCAACAGAGCCACATCGCATTCGGAGCATGATACATACATGCTAATCCTTTCATTAGTACCATTTCATGACTTTATGGGCATTTATTCAAACCATTACAAAAATAAAAAGTAAAACAGTCATTAAAAGTTCCCCAATGAATGGAAGAATGAAAAAGAAAGGAGAAGAAAAAAAGGAAAGAAAGAAAGAAAGACAAAAGAGTGGCATAACAACAAAATTCTACTATACTCCCAAGGAGAATTATAGACAACAATCCTTAAATTATTCCACAAAGTAGAAATAGAAGGGTAATTTACAAAATAATTTTATAAAACCAGCTTCCTTGAATATAAAGCACATAAAGACCAACAAAGAAAATTACAGAACAATTTTCCTTATGAACATAGAAGCAAAATAAAAAAATAACTAGAAAATTAAAAAAACTACTGGAAATGGAAATCGAGGACACATCCAAAGATCTTGTTTCTCCATGATTAGCAACATTCATCCCAGAGATGCAGGAAATAGTTCATCATAAATAACTCCATAAATGAAATCTGCCATGTAAGTGAACTGACAACAAAATAACACATGATCATCCTGATAAGATGCGAAAGGAACTTTGATAAAGTAAAATTCCATTTCATACAAAAAGGTCTAAGAATGATTAGGAGATAGGGACAATTCCATAAAGGTAAAGGCAGTTTACAGCAAGCAAATAGGCAACATCAAGTTAAATGGAGAGAAACTCAAAGCAATTCACAAAATTAGGGACCATGACAAGGTTGTCTATTCTTCCATCAACATAGTACTTACAGTCTTAGCTAGAGCAATAAGAAAACTGAAGATCAAAAAGGATACTGACTACAAAGAAATAAGTCAAAATAGATATAGTTGTAGATGATATAATACAACAGATAGCCCAAAATTCTACCAGAAAATTACTACATTAGTTAAACTTTCTTCAGAAAAATAGCTAGAATAAAAAAATTAACTTCAAAATTAACCAGTCCTCCATGTACAAAAATGACAAATTTACTGAAGAAATCAGAAAAACAAGACTTTTCACAATAGTCTCAAATAATATAAATATTTTGCAATATTTCTAACAAAGAAAGTAAATAACTTTGTTCATTAATGTTCCCTTCACAATAGTCAAAAACCACAAACAAATTGGATGTATCTCAAGAGAAGAATGGATAAAGAAAACGTAGTGCATTACACAATGGAGTAATTCATGGTTGTTTAAATAAAATGACAACATGAAATTTGCTGGCAAATGAATGGAATGAAAAAAAAAAATCCCAAGTAAGGTAACCCAGACCCAGAAAGACAAATATTGTATGTATTTGCTTATGTGTTTATGTGTTAAGTTAATGATAACCAAGCTATAATCTGTATTGTAACCAGAGAGGAGGAAGTTTTGATAAAGAACTAGAGGCTAACAGATAGATGTAACTGGGAAAGCAAAATTGAACAATTGAATATGTATAGAAGTTGGGGACAAGAAGGCTGAAATTGTAAGATCATTTAAGGAGAGGAAAGAAAAGGGGTATCTTCTGAGGAAACACAGGAAGATAAGAGTATATTTTAGAAAATAGCATAGAAACCTAGTACATGAACTTTCTAAAATATGTACATATGGAAGACAATCTAAATGCAATTTACTCAATAATGAGTAGGATGGGTCCATACTGACCACAAAATGACTTATCGCTAAAAATGAATCTTCACTGTACCATGATTGGGTTGCAGTAATTGAAAGCATTAACCAAATATACCTAAGGAATCCTAAATACCCTCTCTCCTTAAACAGACAGTAAGGTGCCATCGCTGAAAACAGTCCTGTATACAACTCCTTGAACACAGTGTTGTAAGGCTGGTGCCTTTGTAGAGCCTCTACCCCTATGTTCCCGTGTTTTGAGCATAGGAATAAACCTGAGTATTAATTCAACCACAAGCCCTTTAACTACAAATGTGTACTACCTGAAAGTTATGCCTGGACATTGGAGGAACAAAAGCTTGTGGATGACATAACAATAACTGTGAATTGATAAGGGCCCCCTCCATGAGATGTAATCCGCTAAACTGGCACCAAGCTTGAGTACCCAGAAGACGAAACCAGATATTCAGGGGAGACCTAGTGCCGAACCAAGAAATATTGGTCTAACGAAAAATGTGGTTTTCTTTTTTTTTTTCCCTTCCCCCCCCTTTTTTATTTAATTCATTTTTTTCCTCCATATTTATTAACTTGGGTATTTCTTATTTACATTTAAATTGTTATTCCTTCCTGGTTTCAGGCCAACATCCCCCCCCTAACCCTCCCCCCTCCCTTCTATCTAGTGTTCCTCCCCATCCTCAAAGAATCTTAATGATATTCTGCCTCCATATTCATAGATTAAGTACTCTTGTTAACCATCATCCAAGAAGCGTCATGGGCCAAATAGGAAGAACTAAAGACTCACAGTCAGACATGATGGAGAGTACAAAACCTTAGAATACCAGCCCTACATGAGTGTGCCCCATCTTTTCAGTAAACCCAGGGTATGCAAGGAAGAAAACATAGGAACACATGTAGGAACCAAGGGGCTGAGGAAATGCAATAAACAAGGCTCTCTAAATCAAAATGACCCAAAAACTACATGAACTACCCAGAGACTGTGACACTGCCTTTTAGAGGGTCTGTTTTTTTGTTCAACAAAGTTTCTTTTAATTTATTATATTTTATATTTTTGAATGAATAAATGTGGAAATCTAACATATGGTAATGGTTGTCATCTTTGAACTGTCATTTATACTGAGAGAAAACAAAACAAAAAAAAAACTTGTTATCTCCAATGGAATAAACTAGTTATAACACCACTTTAGAAAAGTCTCTCTCTGTCTGTCTGTCTGTCTGTCTGTCCATCTGTCTGTCATCTGTCTGTCTGTCTCTCTCTCTCTCTCTCTGTGTTTGTATGCTTTTAATTTGGTTGTGTAACTTTTTTTGTGTGTCTGATTTTATGCTTCTAATTTGGGAAAGTTGTTTTAATGGTATTAATGTTTTTTGAAGAAATTAAGGTTTAATATTTTATTTATAAAAGGACTTAGGGGTAGGGTGAAAAACCTATGTAACAGTTAAAAAAGTCTTTATATATAACACATAAATAATGAAAATATAACCAATTATTATGAATTTTGATATTTTAAATTATCAGTCAAAATTTGAGCCTAACTGTGATTAATAAATGGGGTAAATTTCTTTCCTGAAGGAAACAGGTTAAAAATTTGTTATAAAAAGGACTTAAGGGGAGGGTATTAAATACATTTTAAAATATGTATTGATTTATTACATCTTTTGCTAAAACCTATGTAAGTTTTAAAAGTCATTCTATAACACAATATATAATATAAATATATAATAAACATATAATCTGTTTCTCTCTTCTTGTGGGTTTTAATTGGATCTAATTTATCAATTATTTAGCCAATCTACAAATTAATTTCCTGTCTTGAGTATAGCTAGCAAATTTTTTTCTATATAATTATAATTTATTTATTTATTTTTATGCCCCAGATTTTATTCTCCTGGTCCACCCTTAAAATGTCCCTCCCATACCCCCTCCCGTCTCCAAAGGATGTCCCACCCCACAACCAGACCTCTAAACTCCTAGGTCCCTTAGTCTCTTGAGAGTTAGATACCATCTTCTCTGACTGACCCAGACTGGCTATCCTGCAATCCTCTAGATACTATTCTTCCTTATGTTATTCCTTATGGAATACCACTTATTTTTTGATTTGGTGGTTATTTTCTGTGTCATAAATTTTTAATCAGAATTTTGTTATATGATTATATTTTGAAGTGCTTTTGATGTTGTTTTATTTTGTTTCATTTTTTTCCTGTTTTCCTCTAGCAACTTACTCATTGTAATTTATAAGTCAAAGTCTTTGATTCAGTTTGGATGATTATTGTGGGGTGAGATGGATCTAATTCTATATTGGTTCAGATACCTGTTTTACTGAAAGATTTCAAACTGGATTCTCAGTTAAACAATGTGGTTTTTGTTTATATTGTTTTTTGTTTTGTTTTTTTTTTGTTGTTGTTATTTTGGGTTTGTTGATTTTTGTTTATTTTTTTATTTTTATTTATTTACTCTTTGGCACTTTTGTTATTTGGCAATCAGAACCATGTAGTTCACCTCTGGTTCCTTTACTGTCTTCCATTGGTCTAAATTTAATTGTTCTTGTATAATTCACTGCTGTTATAACTAAGGCTTTTGCCACTGTAATCTGTTATGTCTCTAGCTACGATCTATTACTTTTCCATAATTTAAGATAACAACTTATGTTAATGATGATAAGTATTTTAACATAGACCCATTTGAATTTTAAATGGGTTCCCTTCAGTAATATAGACATGGTCATTGTATTAGCTTAGCAAATCCAGTAGCATGAGCCTTTTGAAACATCATCTTGGCCACAGTAACATATTTCTCCATGAATTTCCATGCCTACTAATCCTTCCCAAACTGTTCTATTCACTTGGATCCAAGTTTTCAAAACATAATGCTAAGTGGGCAGTTGTTCCTTCTAATTACATTGTTTTCTTTCTGAGGACATCATTATAATACTTTCTTGCTGCATTTTCACAATAAATTAACCCAAGGTTTGCAAAACATAGCCATTATCATTATTGAAAAATGGTTATGATTTAAGCCAGTTCGGTTTATGCAAACAGTAATTACAAGTGTTTTCATATTATAAAATAATTTTGCAGCTTTCTCACAACCATAGAATTTTAAGAAAGATAAAATAAGTAATTCTTAGCTATATTTAATCAAAAGCCGAATTTGTCTTTTTTTGTACCCTCTTCTCCAACTTATCACTTGAATTAAATATTAGAAGCTGCTGATACGTATTTGGCGCCATCTGCAACTCTGGCAGAAATTCAAAATTGGACAACAGGTCACCAGCAAATACAAAGACAGATAGATTTAGCAAAACAAATCACAGTAAAAGAAATGTTTAACCAATTAGAAAATGTGTCAGGAACACTTACTTAAAATGTGATAGGTAAGGGAATCTTGATTTTAAATATGATAGAATTTTTGTCTTTACTAGATTTTTCAAAGGCAATGTCTAAATAGGATCATTGCTATCTCATTTAAATCAGGATTATAATAAAATAGTTTTTGACATTGGCAACACATTCTTTATCAACTCTATGCCTCTTATTTGTCTTCTATGCTATAGTTTCTTGTTCATTAACATCAAGAATAACATTGAAATTATGGTACCCATAGACTCTTAATAAATCACCCTTAAACATGTTTCAATAGTTATTAACACAATAGTTATGCAACCCAAATGATTAAATTAAAACAATTAAAGATGCTATAATATAGGAAATAATATTTTAATGTCATAAAGTGTTCTGTCAAAGCTTATTCCCATTTCTACCTCATTTTTCATACATACTAGCAATTAATGAGAATACCCATCATTCCACATTAACATTTTTCACAACTAAAGTTTATACATCCTACTAAGTATAGTATGGTGCTTCATTAATACACAAATGAAAATTTTTAAATGAAATGTTAACACTGGATACTTTCATATGCTCAGTAGGAACTATTCAATTCCTTGATTGTTCAGTTTTGTATTTTATAGATTTTATTTATTCTTTTTTATCTTTATTTTTAATAATATTTTTCTTGGCTATTTTATGTATTTACATTTCAAATGTTAACCCCTTTCCCCTCTCTCCCCTCCCTCATCCCCTTCTTCATTCCCACTCCCAATGCTTCTATGAGGATGCTCCCACTCCTACCTACCCACTCCCAACTCAACGCCCCATCATTCCCCTACACTGAAGACACAATTTCACAGGACCACAACATTTTCCTCCTATTGATGCTGGACAATGCCATTCTTTGTAACATATGCGGCTGCAGCCGTGGCTTGCTTTATGTGTATTCATTGGTTGGTGGTTTTGTCCCTGGAAGCTGTGATGTGATCTGGGTGGTTGATATTGTTGTTCTTCCTATGGGGTTTCAAACCCCTTCAGCTCCTTCGTCTTTTCTCTAACTCCTCCATTGCGGTCCACATCCTCAGTTCAATTGCTAGCTGCAAACATCATCATAGGTATTAGTAGGACTCTGGCAGAGCCTCTCAAGAGACATCCTTATCAGGCTGACAGCAAACACTTCTTTAGTATCCTTAGCAATGGTGACTGGGTTTTGGTGGCTACGCATATGGGAGAGCCAGATCGGTGATCGCTGATGACCTTTTCTTCAGTTCCTGCTCTATTCTTTGTCCCTCTATTTTCTTCCGTGAATATTTTGTTCTCCCGTCTAAGAAGAACTAAAGCATCCACATTTTAGTCTTCCTTCTTCTTGAACTTCATATGATCTTTGAACTTTTTCCAAGTTCTAGGTATTCCAAGTTTTTGGGCTAATATCCAATCATCAGTGAGTGCATACCATGTGTGTTCTTTTGTGACTTGGGTCCCTCTCGTAGGATGGTATTTTCTAGTTCCCTCCATTTGCCTAAGAATTTCATGTAGTCATTGTTTTTAATAGCTGAGTAGTACTCCATTGTGTAAAGTGTCACATTTTTTGTATCCATTCCTCTGTTGAAGGACATCTGTATTCTTTCCAGATTCTGGCTATTATATATAAGGCTGCTCTGAGCATAGTAAAGCATATGTTCTTGTGATATGTTGGAGCATCTTTTGTGTGTATGCCCAGGAATAGAATAGCTTATTGTTATCATTGAGTAGAGTGTTGTTTGGCTTCCATGTGAATGTGGGCTTTCTGTTGTTTTGTTGTTATTGACAATCAGCCTTAGTCCATAGTGATCTGATAGAATGCATGGGATTATCTCAATCTTCTCATATCTACTGAGACCTGTTTTGTGTACAAATTATATAGTCAATTTTGGAGACAGTACCATGAGGTGCTAAGAAGAAGTTATATTCTTTTGTTTTAGGATGAAATGTTCTACAGATATTTGTTGAACCCATTTGCTTCATAACTTCTGTTTGTTTCATTATGTCTCTGTTTAGTAACTTTTTCTGTGATCTATCCATTGATGAGAGTACTGTGTTGAAGTCTCCCACTATTATTGTATGAGGTACAATGTATGTTTTGCACCATTGTAAAGTTTCTTTTATGAATGTGGGTACCCTTGCATTTGGAGTATAGATATTCAGAATTGAGTTCATGTTGGTTTATTTTTTCTTTGATGAGTATGAAGTGTCTTTCCATATCTTTATTGAAAACTTTTGGTTGAAAGTCAATTTTACTTGATATTAGAATAGCTACTCTATTTTGTGACAATTTGCTTGGAAAATTTCTTCCCAGCCTTTTATTCTTAGATCATGTCTGTCTGTGTCACTGAGGTACATTTTGTATATGCAGTAAAATCCTGTGTCCTGTTTACTTATCCAGTCTATTAGTTCATTTCTAGTTACTGGGGAATAGAGTTCATTGATGTTCAGAGATATTATAGAATAGTGATTGTTTTTCCTATCATTTTTTGTTGTTAGAGGTGGAATTATATTTGTGTGGCTATCTTATTTTTTTTTGTTGAAAGATTACTTTCTTGCATTTTCTAGGGCATGGTTTCCCTCCTTTAGTTGAAGTTTTCTGTCTATCATAGTTTGTAGAGCTGGATTTGTGGAAAGATGTTGTGAAAATTTGGTTTTATCATAGAATATCTTAGTTTCTTCATCTATGGTAATTAAGAGTAGAATCTTAGGGGCAGAAGATACCATAAAAAAACATGGACATAATAGTAAAAAAAAATGCAAAAGGCAAAAAGCTCCTAACCCAAAACATCCAGGAAATTCAGGAAACAATGAGAAGTTCATACCTAAGAATAAAAGGTGTAGAAGAAAACAAAGATTTCCAACTTAAAGGGCCAGTAAATATCTTCAACAAAATTATAGAAGAAAACTTCCCTATCCTAACGAAAGAGATGCCCACGGATATACAAGAAGCCTATAGAACTCCAAAAAGAACTCCAGAAATTCCTCCTGTCACATTATAGTCAAAACATCAAATACTCGAAACAAAGAAAGAATATTAAAAGCAGTAAGGGAAAATGGTCAAGTAATGTATAAAGGCAAACCTATCAGAATTCTGAAGACTATGAAAGCTAGAAGATCCTGGACAGATGTCATACAGACCCTAAGAGAACACAAATGTCATCCCAGGCTACTATATCCAGAACAATTCTCAATTTCATTTATGCTAATTGTATGTATATGAGTGTTTTGCCTGCATGTACAACATATGTTTGAGGCTAGTGAAGGCCAGTAGAGGGCCTCAGATTCCCTGTGTTGCAGAGAAGGGTAAGCAGCCAAGTGGTTGTTGAGAATTGAGTCCAGGTATTTGGAAAGCTTAACACGTGGCCTGAAGGGTTGAACCATAGCTCCAGACCACCTGGTTTACTTCTTAAAGATAATAGGTAATAGTGTTAAAGTTTGTGATTTTTTTAAATTTAGATAAAAATCACTTATTATGTATGGTTTTGCTCATACTTTCTTCCTGGATATGGTTTATCATCTTACTTCCTTGTCATTGGCTTTCCAGAAAGAAATGTCTGACCTTTATAAAAATTAACTAGTATTTCATCAATCATAACTTTATCATTATATGATCAAATTCACCATAAGCAACATGATAATATCTACTTTATTAATTAATTTAAAATTCCTTAAAGTTTAAGTTTATATTTGAACCCTTTTCCTTTTTATTTATTCTCCTCATACATATTACGTACTGACAACAGATTTCCCCTCCCTCTTATCCTTTTAGTTCCTGCTCCCCCCCCATCTCTCCAATTTACTCAATTTCCCTTCAGAAAAGAGCAGAACTCCTAGGGATATTAACGAAGCATGACTTATCAAGTTTCAAAAATACTAGGCACCTTCCCTCATATTTAGGCAGGACAAGGAAGCCACTGAGAGTAAAAGGTCCCCAAAACAGTCAAAAGAGTTGGAGGCAGACCCTGCTCTCAGTGTTAGGAGTCTCATAAAAAGACAAAGCATACATATATGTAAGCAAAACATATATGGCATGTATGCAGAAAGGCTAGTTTGTACCCATACAGGGCCCCCTGGCTTTGTTTAGTGTCTCTGAGCCTTATGGATCCTGTTTAGATGACTTTTGTTTTGTTTTGTTTTGAGTGGTAGTATCTTTGACATTCCTTCATTTGCTTCTCCCCTAGAATTTCACTAACAACATCTCATATTTGGCTATAGGTCCATGCATCCGTTTCCATCAGTTGCTGTGTGAAACTTCTCTAATGTCAACAATGCTATATTTCTGTCTACAAGTATAGCAGAATATTATTAGGACTCACTTCATTGTCTCCTTTTTTTCTGGTCATATTTGTTTCCAGTTTCTTTCCTAGGTCTCTTGGCTAACAAGATTCCAGGATCTGGCCCTCCAGGAAGTGTGAGCGGTGAGCTTGTTCTCATACTAGACACTCTTGGGAATATACATAAAATGTACTCAATCATATAATAAGAACATTTGCTCAGTTATGTGCATAATAGGTTTGTTCTGTAATAGCCATAAACTGGAAACAACCTAGATGTCCATGCATGAAATGCATAGAATGCTTGAAAAAGATGTGGTACAATCCATGCTCATGGATTGGCAGGATTAATATTGTAAAAATGGCTATCTTGCCATAAGCAATCTACAGATTCAATGATATCCTCATCAAAATTCCAACTCATTTTTTCATAGATTTTGAAAGAGTAATTTGCAAATTCATTTGGAATAACCAAAAAAAAAAAAAAAAAACAGAAAATAGTGAAAGATATTCAACAATAAAAGAACTTCTGGGGGAATCACCATCCCTGACCTCCAGGTGTATTACAGAACAATAGTGATAAAAAATTGTATGATATTGGTACAGAGACAGGCAGGTAAATCAATGGAATAGAATTGAAGACACAGAAATGAACCCACACACCTGTGGTCATTTGATCTTTGACAAAGGAGCTAAAACCATCCAGTGGAAAAAAGATAGCATTTTCAACAAATGGTGCTGGTTCAATTGACACTCAGCAGGGAGAAGAATGGAAATCAATCCATTCTTTTCGCCCTGTACAAAGCTCAAGTCCAAGTGGATAAAGAACCTCCATATAGAAGCAAATACACTGAAACTAATAGATGAAAAAAAGGGGAATAGTTTGGAAAACATGGGCACTGGGGAAATTTATATGAACAGAACAACAGTGGCTTATGCTATAAGATCAAGAATACACAAATGGGACTTCATGAAATTGGAAATCTGTAAGGCAAAGGACACTGTCATTAGGACAAAATGGCAAACAACAGATTGGGAATAGATTTTTACCAATTCTACATCCTATAGAGGGCTAATATCCAATATAAACAAAGAACTCAAGAGTGTAGACTCTAGAGAATCAAAAATCCCTATTAAAAATGGGGTAGAGAGCTCAACAAAGAATTGGTTTTTATTGGATATTTTTTATTTACATTTCAAATGTTATTCCCTTTCTTGGTTTCCCGGACATAAATCCCCTACACATCCCCCTTCCATTCTTCTATCAGTGTGTCCTTCTCATTATCCAGCCCCTTCCTACCAACTCCCCAGCATTCCACTACACTGGGGTTCCAACCTTGGCAGAACTAAGGGCTTTTCCTTCCATTGGTTCCCAACAAGGCCATCATCTGCTACATATTCAACTGAAGCCATGAGTCAGTCCATGTATAGTCTTTGGGTAGTGGTTTAGTCCCTGGAAGTCCTGGTTGGTTGGCATTGTTGTTCTTATGGGGTTGCAAGCCCCCTCAGTTCTTTCAATCCTTTCTCTAATTCCTGTAATGGGGGTCCTGTTCTCACCCTAACCCTAACCCTAACCCTAACCCTAACCCTAACCCTAACCCTAACCCTAACCCTAACCCTAACACATGCTTTGGCTGTGTCTCTCAGGAGACACCTATATCTGGCTCCTGTCAGCATGCACTCCTTAACTTCATCCATCTTATCTGGTTTTGGTGGCTCTGTATGTATGTGTATATATATGCCCTGAATGGCCATTCCTTTAGTCTCTACCTCCATATGCCCTCCTATGAATATATTTGTTCCCCCTTTAAAGGAGGAGTGAAGGACCTACATTTTGGTCATACTTCTTGAGCTTCATGTGGACTGTGGGTTCTCTCTGGGTAATTTGAGTTTTTGGGCTAAATCCACTTATCAATGAATGCATACCATGTGTGTTTTTCTGTGATTGGGTTACCTCATTCAGGATAATACTTTTTACTTCAACCCTGTGAAGACTCAATGCCCCAGAGTAGTCAAATGCTCTGGAGGTAAGGAAGCAGTGGTGGGTGAGTAATTGGGGGCGAGGAGGGAATGGGGACAGATAGGTGGAGGAGCAGTCTCATCAATGCAGGAGGCAGGGCTGGCTGGGATAGGGAGTTTGTGGATGGGAAATTGGGAAAGGGTAACATTTGAAATGTAAATAAATAAATAACCAATAAAAAAAAAAGAATGCTCACTTGGGGCTTAAGAGATTAACCAGCTTTTTAGAGTATGTCCTAGAAAACATCCAATTAATAATGTTATCACTGACGCACTTAACTATGTTTCAATATGACATTTTAGGACAGTGTTTGTTTAGCTTTGCAAACTTTCTTTTAAAACATGTAAATAAATAAAAGCATGACAAATAAAACATTAAGGTCAATTTTTAATTTTTTACTACCTGTATTCTTTAAACAGTTTAACTAAAATTGACATAAATAACTGTTTTACTTTCTTGGACTACCATGACTAAGTGTCCCAAATTAGGGACTTCACAGAAAGTCTCTCAGTCATTTCTGGATGTGGGAATCTGAAATTAGCCATCAGCAGTGTTGCTTCCTTCTGCCTTCTGTGAAGGAGGATCATAGCCAACTTTCTGATTTAGATTTTAGTGGTATGTGTTCCTGGAAAAATAGCTCTTTTCATAACAATAATATAATTCAGTGTGATAACCCTTACAAAGCAACAGGATGGTAATTGCATTCATACATTCAAGTGAGTAAATAATGCGGTTGTAGGTTTTAATTTATCATACTCACTGAACAAATGCTATTTAAATTCAGGACAATTCTCATCATGCATTGGCTGCTATTTTGCATGGTAATACTCTAATATAACTGGAACATTATGAAATCATAATTAAGATTTATTTTTAAACTCACATTTCTGAAAAAATATGCTACAGAGTTATTAAATATGAAAAGAGAAATCAATGTTATGAATATTATTTAATAATTACTTCATGAGCTGATGCAAGGTAAGGGAATTGGTCTTTGTTATATATTTCCCCTCAAAAACAAAAAAATAAAGACATGTTCGTGAAAAAGTATTTAATTAACATATTTTAATTAAGAAGTATATTTGATTAAGTTAATTAAGGCAGGACCCAGCTCTTTAAAACATACCATGACCATTTAAAATGTGTAGGCACATAAAACAAAGAAAAAAGATACAAATAATAATAATAATAATAATAATAATAATAATAATAATAACAACAACAACAATGTAAAAAGTAAGGATGGATGAAAAAAGTGAATAAAAATTGTGGAAGGAAATGGGGTATATGTTTGAAATTAAACAAATTCATTACATAAAATAACTTGTAAACTTCCTTTAAGAGAGCCTTTCTTCACAGGCTCTAGCTCCCCTTCTCTGCTAAAATCATCCTCGTTGGGTCTTGAGAGCCTCTCCTTTCCCTGGCGAGGGATGGGGCAACATTCCCATCCCAAAATTTTTAACCTAGAAATGTTCCTGAAAGGAAGAACAGGGACAAAACAAAATGCAGCAAAGACTGAAGGAAGGGCCATTCGGGCACTGCCCTATCTAGGGATCCATCCTATCTTCAGACACCAAACATGACACTGTTGCCTGTGACAAGAGGCACTTGCTGACAGGAACCTGGTGTGGCTCTCCTTTGGAGGTTCAGTCAGCAACTGACCAATGCTTGCAGACAACTATCAGACTGAGCTCAGGGAGTAGGGGAGCTGGCAGGACTGGAGGAGTTGAAGGAGATTCCAACCCCATAGGGAGAGCAACATCAGCTGTCTGGACCACCCAGTGCTCCGAGGGACTACACCACCAACAAAGAGTGTACAGGGAGGGATTCATGGCTCCAGATACAGAGGGAGTCAAGAATGAAAGCCTTGTCTGACATCAACAGGAAGGGAGACTTTGGTCCTGTGGAGGTTTGATGCCCCAACATAGGAGGATGCTGAAGGGGTGGGGTGGAAGAGGGTGAGGGGGTGGAACAGCACCATCATAGAGGCAAGGGGGAACAGGAAATGAAGGTCGTGAGATGGGGGGCTTGTGGAGGGGTAACCCGGAAGTGAGATATAATTTTAATGTAAACTAATGAATGATTCAAAAAAAGAGAGAGTTTCTTAGAATTTCTTTTTAAATTTGTGAACCAAACTTCTTCATCTTTGATAAATAAAACTGCATTTTCCACTACTTAATATTTAGAAAATCTTTACTAAGTATATTCCACTTAGTTGGTGTCATTGGTTTCATTTTGCAAATGAAGTTGAAAAAGAATACCTTGTGTTAGAGGACTATCAAGCTTCCTGTGCCTCACTAGTGAACAACCAGTCAATCTGTCAAATTCTCTCTATGATTAATATTAAAAACTCTAGAAAAATGTTTGGTAGTAGTTGTGTAGCTTTACCCCGAATTAAAACATTTCCATCTTGAAATTACTCCCAAGAAATAAATAACTCACAAGTCTAAGGAACTCCTCGAAACTTACAAAATTCACTATAACTTATTTCTTCAAACTTATAAAAATAATGAAGATTGATGAAGAAAGGAATAAACCCAGCCCTTAACTGTTCAAACTACCTGATTATTGTTTAGAGAGCTTCATAATTAAAGCTGCCATCCTTTACCATGAATTTTAGGATGAGATTTTTGTTGATGCAACTACCTTTGAATACTTCATTTTCCAATTAATTTTTACTCGTGTCCCTGTAAGTAACAAATAATCTTAGAGGTCTCTAATTTCAATCTAATGATTAGCTTGGTCTCTTGTTTGTTCTCTATCTGGAGTGAGTTAATGTTGTATATGTGGTTTCAGAAAGTAGCAGGAGGTTGGTATCGTTGAATTGTAATCCTAGGACTCAGGGGAAGGAGGCAGGAAGCTTGTGAGTTGAGACTAGCCTAGTCTACATAAGCACTTTCTGGTTGTCTGGAATGAAGACACACATTTATCTCAAATAAAGAAATAAATGAATTCAATTATCTAAAACTCTTCATCTACTCAGATCCTCCATACTAAGAGAACAAATATGAATGGGGAAATTAACAAACAACCCTCACGTAGAGCGATCTCTGTGTGACTATGGACTCTACATTTTAGGACGATGTCATTATGCAGGTGTAGGCCGGTACAAGATAGAACAAGACCTGTCATTGGATGAGAAGGAAGGATGGGCAGGAGAAAAGTTTTAGAGAGGGGAGGAGACTGGTGGAGCAGCCAAGAAATCATGGAGGCAGATGTTAAGATTCCTCTCTGCACATTTATAATTTGTCACGAATATTCTTAAGGGATGGGTGTGAGACGCTTTGCTCACTGAGATGAAGATGTCTAACAGATATTTTGGGGCACTACAGTGCCAGACCTAGTGTGGAATAAAAGACAGTATTTTTTTTATAATTTATAGCAACATAAATCATAAATAGGATAAATCATATCCTATTCTCTTAAATACATTTTCCTGGATCCCATGCTTCTGTAAACCATATCTAAACAGAAAAATGGTGAAGAATAACTTTAGTGTTTGTTTCTCTGATTGACTACTCAAAATTACATACATGTGGCCATACAGAATAGCACTAAAGAAGATAGATAGATAATACAATTGGTAAAACAATCTACCATTTCATTTTCTTACTTCTTTTCTTATGTGTATGTGTCATCTGAAAATGGACCCTTTCAGTAATTATAAACTTCTATTCACTCGCACAAACCTGTTTTATTTTTTCTTCTAATTAGTGTTTTGTTGTTTTGACTAACAAGAAATCAAAAATTTACTGTCTGTCATTTCATTTATGTGATATTTAGTATCTTACTTGGAGAATACCATTTTTTTTAACCTTCAGTCTGCTGAAACTCAGACAGCACATCTGCTGTTACCTTTCACTAAATACACATAAACACTACAATAATATGTCAGGCATTCTTTGAGTCTGATCTATTTCCAAAAGCCAATGTTCTAAAGGATTGTTGTATTTGTAAGTTCTTTGCCAGACAACTTAAGTTACATGATAAAACAGTGTTTTAATTAAATATCAAAGAAAGTTAAAGTCATAAGATTAGTGCAGACCACACATAGTTCTGTGAAGAAACTTTTGAAAAGTGTGTCATGATAAATTTCCTAAAATACATTGACTTTGCAGCCTTTGTCCACATGGCAAATCTTCCCTTTTGCAACCAAACTGTTTCATGTAGAGATTAACCCAATGATCTCACACTTAAAAGAAAATGTTCTGGGACTTCATTTAAATTCCAGCAGCACAGTTCTTTGGGGAGAGGCTGCGTAATCCATACAAATTGCCAACTGAAGAAACTAATGTAAAAGCATAAAGACACAAGTTTAAATGAAACCTGATTAAAATATACATGATTTTGTTAATTCATTAATAATTTCAAAGGAAGTGATATAATGTCATCATAGTAAGAGGTATTTTGGCTTGTAAATTATTAATTTTTCATTGTAGATTTTTACTATCATACTATCCAGTATATAATATATCTGATTATGTGTTACATATGTAAGAATACACATAGATATATTTTTCTTTTTTTTCTATTTTCATTGGATTATTTTTATTTACATTTCATATGTTATCCCCTATCCTCGTTTCCCATCCATAAACTCCCTATCCCATCCCTATCCCCCTGCTTCTAGAGGGTGTTCCCCCATCAACCCCTTCCCACCTCCCTGCCCTGACATTCCCCTACACTGGGGCATCGAGCCTTGGCAAGACCAAGAGCTTCTCCTTCCACTGGTACCCAACAAGGCCATTCTTTGCTACATAGGCAGCAGGAGCCATGAGGTAGTATATAGTTAAGACCCCTTCATGTCTATAATACAAATATTTAAACCACTCATAAAATGTTTTTTTGAAATATACACTACAGATATCTTATAAATTAGATGTTATAGAAATGTATAGATATTGAAAATTTAGCATGTGAATGTAAAAGTATGTTATATACCTCAAAATATAAACATATACACATTCACAAATGGAAGGAAAAAGATGTTTCTCTTTTTCTATGGTATCACTTTATATGTGATACACTACTAAAAATTAAATATATTACATAATTAAATATTCCTAAAATTGATTAATACTGAGACAACATATGCTAAGAACATCTAAATGTCACCACATGAAAAATATACTATATTCAATCATGAATCTTAAAATTCTATACAGTAAAGATGATTGTATGGTGAAATACAATAGTAAGGATGATGAAACAATTGATATTGAGACTGTTTATGCTTACATGTTTCATATAATGAAGTCATATGTATAAGATGTATTAGTAAAATAATGGTTGCTTAAGGGTCCTTTACTATTAAAAACTTTAGTTACCTTTTGGTCCTTTAAATCAGCTTTGGAAAAGTCTCCACCAAATTCTCTTCCTCAAACATTATATTTTTAACTCTAAATACTGGGTAGTTTGTAACATATCTACTGAGCAATGTGCATTGTGAATACTTACAAGCCAACATTTTATTTCCTAAATGCTAAATGTGATTCATCCATTTAAACACTCTGTGAAAAATGTGTATTCAGAAAAGGCAAAATGAATAGGACATCGGTTTTCTCTGGTTTCCAGAATCTGTAAATATTCTACTCAGATGCGGTAGAAAAGGAGCGGAGGTTTTCGTACGCTGCACATTAATAAAGACAAATGTTTTGTGGTATTAGATGGAAATCCATCAATTATTTGAAAATTTGGATAAAATTTAAATTTATATTGACATAATTCTGTAACAAAAGAAATCCTGATCTATGAACCCACAAACTGTGTTTTGTAGATACATCCTTGATATTGAAGTTTCATCAGAGCCAAGATTTATCTTATCACTTTCCTCCTACTATCCATAGGCATAAGCTACACAAAGACAACGTGTTTCAATCAGCCCACTGACTGACATTGTGATAGGCTAAAGTTTGGAAATCTTTGTCACATTAGCTCTATGAGATCTGAAACTACTACAGATTTTCATATTAGGGCCTTGACCAATATAATTTGTGCTTATTCACTGGGGAAGAAAAGTTAAAATCAACAACATTAGAAAATCACCATGAGATTATTTAATTATATAATTATAGACATTTTTTGAAGGATGAAAATTTCCAGAATCATGTGAAATATAAACAGTGCCTGTGCAATCTCATGCTGACTAAAAATATACAAACCCATTTATTCCTTTAAAATAACCATGACTTGCATTGGAAATATCAAAAGTTTGTCAGATATGCATTAGTTCTTATAACAAGATTAAAAGCAGACAGAAATATATATGTATATATATATGTTATATATATTCAACAAATATATAAACAAAATATTCAAATACTATAATGTCTATTATGTTATAAAGAAATTATCTATTATTAATTATTTATTCAAATAGACTAGAAGGAAAGCTTCACTATTTCTAGGCACATGTATAAACTGAATGGAATAGCGAATAACAGCACAGATTAGTTAATTCATTTTGATGTATTTTCACTTTTGTCATCCTACCAGAAGAGAAGTCTTGATTTAGTTACATGATTTTATAGAAATTTATTGCTGGTGTTTATCATACCAGAAGAGAAAACATGATTTAGTTGCATGATTTTACATAAAATTATTGCTGGTGTTTAAACTACAAATTAAAATTATATAAGACGTTTATTAAATTAATTATTAATTACTCAATGTTTAACTTTTCAAAGTAAGGTATTATTCTAAATATTTAGATGAAACTTGAAAAAAACCCTTAGGCATTTGCCATACACTATTAAATGCTCATGCCTCATTTACCTTGTAGTGATTTATCCAGCAACACAGAATAAAAGCATGACTAAATTACTGGGATGAAGTCAGGACACATAATCAGACATGTGTACACCAAACAAGCAGAAAACCGCAGATAATTACATACAAGAACACAAATATTAACTGTGAGTTTGAAATATGACTAGATAGAAAAGCATTCTTACAAGCACTGCATTAGGATCATTTGCATCTTCCTTGCAGTAGCATTTTAAATTAGGACACATAAAAGTACAATGTAGTGTCCCTGGAAAAATTAGTTTTATAGTATAACCGCAGAAAAAGGTATTTAATGATACAAATTAGGTAGATCAGAGGCATAATTAATTAAAATCAATTCAGGTAAAAGTTTTACTGAGGCTAAGATAGATTTTTATTTGTTTATTCATATTTCTGTTTTTCAGACTTAGTCTCACTCGGTCATCTGGCTGTCCTGGAACTCAGTCTGTAAACTAAGCTTGTCTCAAACTCAGAGATGCACCTGTGTCTGCTTCCCATGTACTGGGATTAATGGTATGTACCCCTGTCACTTGGTTTTAGGATCAATTTTTAAATACTGACTTTTGGCTTTCATTGCATTTTCCTAGTTGAATGATGACAGCTATATATTAGTTCTATTTAATGGAATACTATTGAATTTTCAAATTCTTTTTTCTAGAAATGATGATTATTGACTCACAAATTAATGTATATTTATCTAAAAATATCCTTATATGTATATCATATTTATTCCCCTTTCCCCACCTCATGCCCCCTTCCTCTCCTTCTCTTCAACATTAAGTAAATACACAATCAACATCTAGGTAGTCTAGTTGATGTTTCCTGGCTACTCTTGAATAATTTTAATGTGAACTCAGGGTCTTGATCATGCTAAACAATTATTTTTTCCTGGATCTATGCATCATATCCTAATGATTTAATGATGTACACACAAATTTAATAAGTGTTTTGTGTTGATATTTGTCTTTAATAAAGTAAATAAGATTGCATATGTGTGTATACATTTGTGTGCATATGCCTGTCTAGCAACCAGTGAGCTTCTCATTGAAAAATTCCACTAAAGAACATGGAGACAAATAGAACTATAATTAATCTCTTATCTCTTTGTGTACACACATACAGAGATGAAAACATGCACACATTATCTCATTGTTTCTCTGTCTCCATCTCTGTCTCCCTGCCCCACCCCACCCCCATAATCATACTCATTTTCCATTGGGTCATTATTTCAATCAATGTGCTACAGGACATGGCAACAAGTTCTCATAAAGTAGACATGTTTGAAACGGTTTACTTTCAACCAGAGTTTACATAAATCCCATGCATTTTAATTATTATGAACAGTACAGTTCTATTACTCATTCCATTAGATTTAAATGTGCTTAAAAATTCTCTTTACAATCAATTCTTGAAACTTGAAAAGAAATTATCCTAGATGATATATTTTTCTTTTACCTGAATAGGCCATACACATCCAAGCAGAAGAAGAACTGTTTAAAAATCAAGACACATTCTATGTACTCTTAAGGGAAAGGCTTGAGCAAGTAACAGCCATTGGTAAATGGAGTTTCCAAGAAGTATTACGATGACTTTAAATATAAGAACAATCCTAAATCGCTCCATTCCTCTGTCTCTTTTTCTCAACACACACACACACACACACACACACACACACACACACACACAAACACACTGTCTCTCATACATACATCTGAGAGTGATCTTTGTACTATAAATGAATAAAAAATCAAAACAGAAATGATACCACAGAGTAACTGTAAACATTCAGTTTGACAATCATTCTCCTGAGGTTAAAACTGGTTAGGAACTTGAAAATGTCTTAAAACACTGAAGATCAAACATTACATGTAAAATTGGGTTACATTTGAACAACACAGGCAAAGCCAAGCCATTGGCCAGGAGGATAGTTTCAAGAGACAAGACTCCTCTTCAGGGAAGCTAAATTTTTGACTTAGTTTTTAAATAATTTATCCATGAACAGGAAGAAACATACATACACTTTGGTTTACAAATCTCTAAACTATCTAGACAGAAAGTTATTACTCTGTACTGTACAGGTGAATGTCTCTAATATGAATTTCATCTAATACAACATCAGTTGGTATTGTTTGGTTTTTTCTGATTAAAAATAAGTATGCACGATTCTTATGAAGCCTATCTGATGTGTATTATACAACTTCAATGTAGAAGATATTGATAAAATGCTAGCTGATATTCATTCCAGAGAACATTTTATATATTATTATTTTCAGGAAATTACTTCTTCAGAATCATACCAAGGCCAAATTCCTGAGACTAAAATGCCCGACTCATTGTGAGCAAATGTTTACATGATTATTCAAGTTCACACAGGCTTAGGATGGCATTCGCTAGGTTATCCTTGCCTGAAAGAAGATCTGCTAGAATGTTCACTGTATCACTTCAAGTTTATTTTGACACATAAAATTATTCTTTTTAAGACTTTATTTGGAAATGCTTTCTGAATTTGAAAACAAGCACAATGCTACACTTGGAGGTAAGAAATTACATGAAGAAATTTTGGCTACGGCCTATGTTCAGAAATTGCTTATTGGAAAGGAACAGCTGAATAAGATACAGTACAGGACAGTCATTCTCAGTAATCCAGACACAGAGTGTCCACAGCAGGGTGGATGATTCAACATGTAGGGAGGTAGGCATGGATATGCCAATAAACACACAGGTGAGCAGGCTATTAGGAGTTAGGAGACCAATAACAGGAACCTTTTTGTGCACCAGAAGTCTAATTAAACATTTCTGGAGGAAAGGGGTCTTTTTTTTTTTTTTGAGAACTCTGTGTATGGGCTTTTCTGAGAAAGAAGTTCAGTTTGTATCAGAAAAGCACTGTGTCAAAAGTCAACGTCATGTACTGGCAGGAAGAGTGAAGGGGTCTGACTCAGTGATAATTCAGTCTTGACTTAAAAGCAAGGAAGTCTCAGACACACAGGCACATGCAAACTTAACATGAAACAGACTGAATGTTTGCATGTATGTATTGTGTGTGTATGTATGTATGTATGTATGTATATACATATGTATATAAAGAAATAATTGCCAAAACTGCTCTTCCTCTAATGCTGATATTACTCAACCTTGGTTTGCAAACTAATAAATCATGAAAGTTTAAACATGGAAAAAAGCAAATCAAAGCAAATCAAAGCTACTCCCTCTTTCAGACCTTGTTTCAGCCCCACCTCAGCCCATGTCTGTATTTACAATAAGACAGAGAAAACTGAGGACGCTATTTTTCATTTTAACTTTGTTGGATTTATATAGCATTTTTAACTATCAAGATTCAATTCTAAATGTGCCTCGATGCCCTTGTAATGGTGGCCTTAGACTGTGAGTAAGGCCGGGTGTGCACCTGTTCTGGTAAAGATTTATTATCAATTACGAATTTCTACACTGCCTGAGATCATTCCATTCCCAGATAAAAGCCACAAAACTTGTATATTTATAATAAGCCTTAGAGCATTATAGCTGGGCATATATCAACCCTCTAAGCTATGTTGTCTACTTTCCTGCCAATAAGCCCTAGATAAGGCTTGTCGTGTTCTGCCTGGGCCACTCTTACTCCGATAGGCCAGCCCTAATGGCCACATGTTCATGATTCACTGCCTCGTTTTTCCACATTCTCTTTCTTCTCCTGTGGTCTCTGCCTCAGACCACAACCCTGACCAAAGCTCAGCCTACCCCTTTTCTGCACAGTTAGGCTGTAGACATCTTTATTCAATCAGTAGTTATAAATTAAGGAGCACTGTTACATAGTATCATTTGGTATACATGAGAATTTCTTTGTCCCTGAGGAAGCCAGGTCTTAGGGATCAGTATTTAGCATTACAATACATAGCAAGAGACCAGACCTTAATGTACACCCACTAAAACCAGCTCAAGGGATTAGGAGAAGAACCTTCTGACTCTTAAGTGTTTCCTCTTACTGCTTCTTTCCACTCCACAGAGCAGCATACTTGGAAGAAAGTTGGAAAATATTTCTTACATTCAAGGATTATGTTTCCTGCATAACAAATACATAGTAAACATATCTTTTTCTTTCTTTTTTTAAATTTTATTTAGTCTTTTTTACAGTCCAGATTTTATCCCTGTCCCTGTCCACCCTTTTACTGTTCCACATTCCACTCCTCCTCACCCTTGTCTCCACAAGGATGTCCCCACCCACTCTCAACCCCTCCCCATCAGACCTACCCACTACCCTGGGTTCTCCAGCCTCTTGGGGGTTACGTGCATCTTCTCTGAGTCCAGGGCATGCAGTAAATGTATCTTATATTAAAATGAGACAGCACTTTCAAATAAGTAAAATATAAGTGTCTCATGCTTCAGCAAATGACTTAATCACAAATCTAATATTTAAATCTAATTTTTCTATCTAGAGTACTATATGTAATTTCTGAGACATGCCTATGTTTCATTTCTCTGAGGAGGATTTGCAATGTATATAGACTTATTTTTCTCGTAATTAGTTACTGGATCAAAGAACAAAAACATTCAAAAGGGAGAAAAAGATTGGTGACATGTAACAATCACTGTGATGCAGATGTCAAAGCCATCTGGATAAAGATAAGGTCAGACAGCGGCTTATATGCAATGGTGAAATGTATCATGGTGATGATGTAAAGTCCATATAATGAGACAAACATTTATTTTCACTCTCTACTTTTCTCAAATGTCCAATGTTGTTTGAATTCCACATGAAATAATGAACTAATTTATATATCTTTGCTTCATTCTTTACATCCACTGGATACTCAAGGAATATTTTCAAATATTTCCACATATTACTTAATTGTATAATTACTTCACATATAACACTATGTATGCACCCAGGTAGCTTTATCCACTGAAAATGTCCTATTATGTGTTTGAAGAGTACCATGTGCTATGCATGTTCAAGGGCATAGTAATTTAGATCTATGTAAAAGAAATTAACAGTGCACAATCTCCCCTTCCTCATAATTAGCTACTGAATCAAAAAACCAAAAGCATTCAAAGGAGACAAATACTGAAGAAAACTAGCAATTGCTGTGATATGGATGTGGAAGCAATCTGAAGAAGGCTAACGTCTGAAAGCTGGGTACATGGCAATGGTAAAAAAGCATCATGGTGATGGTTATCACTGTGATCACAAAGGTGAGATAGCATGGTGGGAGTCACTTATGATTATTTTCAAGAAACCTTTTGCAGTACTAAGTCATTTGGAAGTTTACTGGCATGTGTCACACGTCTGGTTGTATCATATAAATTAATTATGATTACAAAACCTGAAATGAGCACTGATTTACTTTTTAAAGAATTATAAGATAACTCTCTAAAATATTTGCATTTCGAGTTGGGGCTTCATATGCTAACTAAACACACATTAAGGTAACAACAAAGAAAACAGTGTCTCAATTAATAATAATAAAATTTAATGTCAGTTATTATGAGCTGTTCTTAATGCTGACCAACTCATTTCCTTACATAAATTTTATTGTATGAGCATATTCCTAGGACATCAAGTTAAAATTAGTTTAATCGATTCACATGTAGAAAAGTATAAGGCAGAGAAAGTTATTAATTATCACTTAGGAAAATTTCAGTAGCTTTTTATAATTTAAATTGCTATTTTTTTCTTTCTTTCTTTTGTGTTTTTGTTTAAGTTTCTTTTTTTCTTCGTTTTCTTTCTTTTTTGCTTTTTTCTTTTTCTTTTTGGTCCTACATAGACCTATCACAGTACAGTGAATAAAGCAGATGCTTTGTTAACATGAATTAAGCAAAATTAAACAATTATTTGTTGCTTTTATAAAGCCATATATTTGGATGTAAATTTAGCTACACAGAAAAGAACTGTATGGAAGTTAAAAATGGATACAACTCAAACACATTCTTAAAGCAAAAGTATTGGTCAGGAAATATTAAGCTCTTGGCCTCATTTGTATGCTGTGATTTATTTCAATTGAGTGCTAAAATTTATCACAAGCTAATTTTGGTAAAATGTATTTATTCTCCCTACGATTCTTCTTCCCACGCCAGCTCACAACAATCAATAGGCCAATATCCAGTTCTTGGAGAAGTTCTAGGATATCCTGTGTCCTAGCCTGTAGTGAAAATGTGATTGATGGTGATGTGCAGAGCCATGCCAATGTAGCATGTGTTCCTCCATGACGTAAACAGCTTCATGTGAAGCATTTCACTCTACTCAGAACTCGTAGCATCATAGTTTCATTTTCTTTTGTAGTTAAAAAGCTACATCTCATTCCAAGTCAGGGGGCTCAGTGGACTCCAGGATTTTTTTAATTCTATTCTGTGTGCCTTTGTCTACACAAACTCAGTAGCTATACTTGTAAGTATGACTCTAGAGTACATGAAAGAGTTGGTTAATGATAAGCTCTTGCAGAAATAGGATTTTCCCAAAGACAGCCCAAGATAACTTCCTCAGTTCAGGTCACTGTAGGTTTTGAAATATGACTCACCCAAATGAACCCTGTGTCCATATATCTCCCTCAATTTCATATATCTTGAAAAATCAGGCCAACTGATACTTATTTTGAAATAGCACAAAATTTAAGTCCTCTCTGAATAGGATTTCAGAAATGTTCCCTTTTGATTGGGTCCAGGAAAGAAAGGCCATAACTTAGAAACAAAATCTGCAGTTGAGGTTAATCGTGACTTGTGAGGAGCTGTTCCATGAGGAAATGCCCGCTTCATACTATTTCATATTATCTCTTCTGGATTCAGAAGCTGTGAGCTTTAAGTCAGGTCAAAAAGAAAAAAGAAAAAAGAAAAAAGAAAAAACTAGGCCACATTTGGTTTCTAAAGCTGCTTTGCTGATTTATTTGATTGTAGTCCTAAATCTAAAATGTCAAATTTCAAATAAAATAGCTTTTCTTTGTGTCAGCATTTGGACTACAAATGAGGACAAAAAAGTATTAAATGTTTCAGTTTTTGTTTTCAAACTGTTACTGGAACTCCAGTGTTTGTTGAGCATGCTCCGAACCTAAAACCCCGTGTCCTATTGTAGTCCTACATGTTGGGGATAGAAACATTCAATTTATAAAGCAATAATTAATTCAATGATCAGCATTTTCATTAAAATGTCTTGAGAGTGGGGCTAAAATACATCTCATGGGAAATAAATTATGAGCACCCTGCCTTACTAGGAAACTGACTAGACATGGCTTAGTTAATTTATTAACTTAAAAGTTTTGAAATATCTTCACTATCCCTAGAAGATACTTCACAGTTTTACTTATTAAATATTTAATGAAAAATAAATTATCAGGTAAAAAATAGGTTCACTTAATGTTCTTTTCCTTCAGGAAATTTCTGATAATTATTTGTTAAGAGTTACAGCTGTAACAAAGAGAATGAAATATAAATATCAGGTTAAAGTTTAAAATATGAATTTTTGCAGAAATTATTTATAAGCACCTTAAATGCTAACTGATTAATAAAGTCAGCTTCACTTGGTAATAGATGAATAGCAGCTACTATGAAAAAAGTCGGCATTATTTTTTTCTATCAAACCCATACAGAGCCAAAATAGTTTTTTTTTTTTTTTTTTTTATTAACTTGAGTATTTCTTATGTACATTTCGAGTGTTATTCCCTTTCCTGGTTTCCGGGCAAACATCCCCCTCCCCCCTCCCCCTCTTTATGGGTGTTCCCCTCCCCATCCTCCCCCCCTTGCCCCCCTCCCCCCCAACAATCTAGTTCACTGGGGGTTCAGTCTTTGCAGGACCCAGGGCTTCCCCTTCCACTGGTGCCCTTACTAGGATGTTCTCTGCTACCTTCGAGGTCAGAGTCCAGGGTCAGTCCATGTATAGTCTTTAGGTAGTGGCTTAGTCCCTGGAAGCTCTGGTTGCTTGGCATTGTTGTACATATGGGGTCTCAAGCCCCTTCAAGCTCTTCAGTTCATTCTCTGATTCCTACAACGGGGGTCCTGTTCTCAGTTCAGTGGTTTGCTGCTGGCATTCGCCTCTGTATTTGCTGTATTCTGGCTGTGTCTCTCAGGATCGATCTACATCCGGCTCCTGTCGGTCTGCACTTCTTTGCTTCATCCATCTTGTCTAATTGGGTGGCTCTATGTGTATGGGCCACATGTGGGGCAGGCTCTGAATGGGTGTTCCTTCAGTCTCTGTTTTAATCTTTGCCTCTCTCTTCCCTGCCAAGGGTATTCTTGTTCCCCTTTTAAAGAAGGAGTGAAGCCTTCACATTTTGATCATCCGTCTTGAGTTTCATTTGTTCTAGGCAACTAGGGTAATTCAAGCATTTGGGCTAATAGCCACTTATCAGTGAGTGCATACCATGTATGTCTTTCTGTGATTGGGTTAGCTCACTCAGGATGATATTTTCCAGTTCCAACCATTTGCCTACGAATTTCATAAACTCGTTGTTTTTGATAGCTGAGTAATATTCCATTGTGTAGATGTACCACATTTGCTGTATCCATTCCTCTGTTGAAGGGCATCTGGGTTCTTTCCAGCTTCTGGCTATTATAAATAAGGCTGCGATGAACATAGTGGAGCACGTGTCTTTTTTATATGTTGGGGCATCTTTTGGGTATATGCCCAAGAGAGGTATAGCTGGATCCTCAGGCAGTTCAATGTCCAATTTTCTGAGAAACCTCCAGACTGATTTCCAGAATGGTTGTACCAGTCTGCAACCCCACCAACAATGGAGGAGTGTTCCTCTTTCTCCACATCCTCGCCAGCATTTGCTGTCACCTGAGTTTTTGATCTTAGCCATTCTCACTGGTGTGAGGTGAAATCTCAGGGTTGTTTTGATTTGCATTTCCCTGATGACTAAAGATGTTGAACATTTCTTTAGGTGTTTCTCAGCCATTCGGCATTCCTCAGCTGTGAATTCTTTGTTTAGCTCTGAACCCCATTTTTTAATAGGGTTATTTGTCTCCCTGCGGTCTAACTTTTTGAGTTCTTTGTATATTTTGGATATAAGGCCTCTATCTGTTGTAGGATTGGTAAAGATCTTTTCCCAATCTGTTGGTTGCCGTTTTGTCCTGACCACAGTGTCCTTTGCCTTACAGAAGCTTTGTAGTTTTATGAGATCCCATTTGTCGATTCTTGATCTTAGAGCATAAGCCATTGGTGTTTTGTTCAGGAAATTTTTTCCAGTGCCCATGTGTTCCAGATGCTTCCCTAGTTTTTCTTCTATTAATTTGAGTGTGTCTGGTTTGATGTGGAGGTCCGTGATCCACTTGGACTTAAGCTTTGTACAGGGTGATAAGCATGGATCGATCTGCATTCTTCTACATGTTGACCTCCAGTTGAACCAGCACCATTTGCTGAAAATGCTATCTTTTTTCCATTGGATGGTTTGGGCTCCTTTGTCAAAAATCAAGTGACCATAGGTGTGTGGGTTCATTTCTGGGTCTTCAATTCTATTCCATTGGTCTATCTGTCTGTCTCTGTACCAATACCATGCAGTTTTTATCACTATTGCTCTGTAATACTGCTTGAGTTCAGGGATAGCGATTCCCCCTGAAGTCCTTTTATTGTTGAGGATAGTTTTAGCTATCCTGGGTTTTTTGTTGTTCCAGATGAATTTGCAAATTGTTCTGTCTAACTCTTTGAAGAATTGGATTGGTATTTTGATGGGGATTGCATTGAATCTGTAGATCGCTTTTGGTAAAATGGTCATTTTTACTATTAATCCTGCCAATCCATGAGCATGGGAGATCTTTCCATCTTCTGAGGTCTTCTTCAATTTCTTTCTTCAGAGACTTGAAGTTCTTGTTGTACAAATCTTTTACTTGCTTGGTTAAAGTCAAAACGAGGTACTTTATATTATTTGGGTCTATTATGAAGGGTGTCGTTTCCCCTAATTTCTTTCTCGGCTTGTTTCTCTTTTTGTGTAGAGGAAGGCTACTGATTTATTTGAGTTAATTTTATACCCAGCCACTTTGCTGAAGTTGTTTATCAGCTTTAGTAGTTCTCTGGTGGAACTTTTTGGGATCACTTAAATATACTATCATATCATCTGCAAATAGTGATATTTTGACTTCTTCTTTTCCGATCTGTATCCCCTTGACCTCCTTTTGTTGTCTGATTGCTCTGGCTAGAACTTCAAGAACTATATTGAATAAGTAGGGAGAGAGTGGGCAGCCTTGTCTAGTCCCTGATTTTAGTGGGATTGCTTCAAGTTTCTCTCCATTTAGTTTAATGTTAGCCACTGGTTTGCTGTATATGGCTTTTACTATGTTTAGGTATGGGCCTTGGATTCCTATTCTTTCCAGGACTTTTATCATGAAGGGGTGTTGAATTTTGTCAAATGCTTTCTCAGCATCTAATGAAATGATCATGTGGTTTTGTTCTTTCAGTTTGTTTATATAATGGATCACGTTGATGGTTTTCCAGATATTAAACCATCCCTGCATGCCTGGGATGAAGCCTACTTGATCATGGTGGATGATTGTTTTGATGTGCTCTTGGATTCGGTTTGCCAGAATTTTGTTGAGTATTTTTGGGTCGATATTCATAAGGGAAATTGGTCTGAAGTTGTCTTTCTTTGTTGGGTCTTTGTGTGGTTTAGGTATAAGAGTAATTGTGGCTTCATAGAAGGAGTTCGGTAGTGCTCCATCTGTTTCAATTTTGTGGAATAGTTTGGATAATATTGGTACGAGGTCTTCTATGAAGGTCTGATAGAATTCTGCACTAAACCCGTCTGGACCTGGGCTCTTTTTGGTTGGGAGACCTTTAATGACTTCTTCTATTTCCTTAGGAGTTATGGGGTTGTTTAACTGGTTTATCTGTTCCTGATTTAACTTCGGTACCTGGTATCTGTCTAGGAAATTGTCCATTTCCTGCAGATTTTCAAATTTTGTTGAATATAGGCTTTTATAGTAAGATCTGATGATTTTTTGAATTTCCTCTGAATCTGTAGTTATGTCTCCCTTTTCATTTCTGATTTTGTTAATTTGGACACACTCTCTGTGTCCTCTCGTTAGTCTGGCTAAGGGTTTATCTATCTTGTTGATTTTCTCAAAGAACCAACTTTTGGTTCTGTTGATTCTTTCTATGGTCCTTTTTGTTTCTACTTGGTTGATTTCAGCTCTGAGTTTGATTATTTCCTGCCTTCTACTCCTCCTGGGTGTATTTGCTTCTTTTTGTTCTAGAGCTTTTAGGTGTGCTGTCAAGCTGCTGACATATGCTCTTTCCTGTTTCTTTCTGCAGGCACTCAGCGCAATGAGTTTTCCTCTTAGCACAGCTTTCATCGTGTCCCATAAGTTTGGGTATGTTGTACCTTCATTTTCATTAAATTCTAAAAAGTTTTTAATTTCTTTCTTTATTTCTTCCTTGACCAGGTTATCATTGAGTAGAGCATTGTTCAATTTCCACATATATGTGGGCATTCTTCCCTTATTGTTATTGAAGACCAGCTTTAGGCCGTGGTGGTCCGATAGCATGCATGGGATTATTTCTATCTTTCTGTACCTGTTGAGGCCCGTTTTTTGACCAATTATATGGTCAATTTTGGAGAAAGTACCATGAGGAGCTGAGAAGAAGGTATATCCTTTTGCATTAGGGTAGAACGTTCTATAAATATCCGTTAAGTCCATTTGGCTCATGACTTCTCTTAGTCTGTCTACGTCTCTGTTTAATTTCTGTTTCCATGATCTGTCCATTGATGAGAGTGGGGTGTTGAAGTCTCCTACTATTATTGTGTGAGGTGCAATGTGTGTTTTGAGCTTTAGTAAGGTTTCTTTTACATATGTAGGTGCCCTTGTATTTGGGGCATAGATATTTAGGATTGAGAGTTCATCTTGGTGGATTTTTCCTTTGATAAATATAAAGTGTCCTTCCTTATCTTTTTTGATGACTTTTAGTTGAAAATTGACTTTATTTGATATTAGAATGGCTACTCCAGCTTGCTTCTTCCGACCATTTGCCTGGAAAGTTGTTTTCCAGCCTTTCACTCTGAGGTAGTGTCTGTCTTTGTCTCTGAGGTGTGTTTCCTGTAGGCAGCAGAATGCAGGGTCCTCGTTGCGTATCCAGTTTGTTAATCTATGTCTTTTTATTGGGGAGTTGAGGCCATTGATGTTGAGAGATATTAAGGAATAGTGATTATTGCTTCCTGTTATATTCATACTTGGATGTGTTATGTTTGTGTGCTTTTCTTCTCTTTGTTTTGTTGCCAAGACGATTAGTTTCTTGCCTCTTCTTGGGTATAGCTTGCCTCCTTATGTTGGGCTTTACCATTTATTATCCTTTGTAGCGCTGGATTTGTAGAAAGATATTGTGTAAATTTGGTTTTGTCATGGAATATCTTGGTTTCTCCATCTATGTTAATTGAGAGTTTTGCAGGATACAGTAGCCTGGGCTGGCATTTGTGTTCTCTTAGGGTCTGTATGACATCAGTCCAGGATCTTCTGGCCTTCATAGTTTCTGGCGAAAAGTCTGGTGTGATTCTGATAGGTCTGCCTTTATAGGTTACTTGACCTTTTTCCCTTACTGCTTTTAATATTCTTTCTTTATTTTGTGCGTTTGGTGTTTTGACTATTATGTGACGGGAGGTGTTTCTTTTCTGGTCCAATCTATTTGGAGTTCTGTAGGCTTCTTGTATGCCTATGGGTATCTCTTTTTTTAGGTTAGGGAAGTTTTCTTCTATGATTTTGTTGAAGATATGTACTGGTCCTTTGAGCTGGGAGTCTTCACTCTCTTCTATACCTATTATCCTTAGGTTTGATCTTCTCATTGAGTCCTGGATTTCCTGTATGTTTTGGACCAGTAGCTTTTTCCGCTTTACATTATCTTTGACAGTTGAGTCAATGATTTCTATGGAATCTTCTGCTCCTGAGATTCTCTCTTCCATCTCTTGTATTCTGTTGGTAAAGCTTGTATCTACAGCTCCTTGTCTCTTCTTTTGGTTTTCTATATCCAGGGTTGTTTCCATGTGTTCTTTCTTGATTGCTTCTATTTCCATTTTTAATTCCTTCCACTGTTTGATTGTGTTTTCCTGGAATTCTTTCAGGGATTTTTGTGTCTCCTCTCTATGGGCTTCTACTTGTTTATTTATGTTTTCCTGGAATTCTTTCAGGCATTTTTGCGATTCCTCTCTGTAGGCTTCTACTTGTTCTCTAAGGGAGTTCATCATGTCTTTCTTGAAGTCCTCCAGCATCATGGTCAAATATGATTTTGAATCTAGATCTTGCTTTTCTGGTGTGTTTGGATATTCCATGTTTGTTTTGATGGGAGAATTGGGCTCCGATGGTGCCATGTAGTCTTGGTTTCTGTTGCTTGGGTTCCTGCGCTTGCCTCTCGCCATCAAATTATCTCTAGTGTTACTTTGTTCTGCTATTTCTGACAGTGGCTAAACTGTCCTATAGGCCTGTGTGTCAGGAGTGCTGTAGACCTGTTTTCCTCTTTCAGTCAGTTATGGGGACAGAGTGTTCTGCTTTTCAAGGCGTGTAGTTTTCCTTTCTACAGGTTTTCAGCTGTTCTTGTGGACCTCTGCCTTGAGTTCACCAGGCAGGTCACTTGCAGCAGATAAGTTAGTCTTACCTGTGGTCCCAAGGCTCAAGTTCGCTCGGGGGGTTCTGCCCATGGGCTCTCCGCGGTGGCAGCAACCAGGAAGATCTGCGCCGCCTCTTCCGGGGGCCTCCGTGCACCAGGGTTCCAGATGGCCTCCGGTGTTTTCCTCTGGAATCAGTAATGTGTGCAGAGAGCAGTCTCTTCTGGTTTCGCAGGCGTGTCTGCCTCTCTGAAGGTTTAGCTCTCCCTCCCACGGGATTTTGGTGCAGAGAACTGTTTATCCGGTCTGTTTCCTTCAGGTTCCGGCGGTGTCTCAGGCAGGGCTCCTGCTGCTCCTGGGCCCTCCCCCACAGGAACCCAGAGGCCTTGTACAGTTTCCTCTTGGGTCAGGGATGTGGGCAGGGGTGGGCAGTGTTGGTGGTCTCTTCCGCTCTGCAGCCTCAGGAGTGCCCACCTGACCAGGCGGTAAGGTATCTCTCCCACGGGTTCTGGGAGCAGAGAGCTGCTGCGGGCCGGGATCCGCGGGTGTGGGACTTCCGGTAAACACAGGACGTGCCTGGTCCTAGAGGGATTCTGCCTCTGTTGTCCCGATTCCACCAGGCAAGTCACTTGCAGCAGATAAGTTAGTCTTACCTGTGGTCCCAAGGCTCAAGTTCGCTCGCGGGGTTCTGCCCACGGGCTCTCCGCGGTGGCAGCAACCAAGAAGATCTGCCGCCAAAATAGTTAACAATAAGATATTCTTTGTTTTTACAGAGTGAGAAACCATCAAAGTGAAGAAAGAAGAAATAATAAAATCTCAATACACATTCATTTCTTAGGTACAGAGTGATTAAAATGTTCATAGTGGTCCTAAGTTCAGTTTCTGTTAATTGGCCTCTTAACTTTTCTGAGGTAGATACCTAAAACACACACACACATACACACACACACACACACACACACAAATTATACTCACAGAGGCATACAATCTAATTAATATTTTCATACAATCACAACCAAGAACAATGAGACCTAACTTACGCGAAAAATGACAGCAAAGAGAAAGAGTACTTTTTTTTCATTTCTTTTAATTTAATTTAATTTATTCACTTTACAGGACACTCACTGCCCTCACTTGGTCACTCCCCCCCAACATTCTTCCCTTTTTCTCCTCTTCATCTCTGCGTTGGTGGGTCCCCCTGAATACCCTCTCTGCTGGGACACCTAGTCTCAGTAGGCCTCAGCACATCCTTTGCCACTGAGGCCAGACAAGACAGCCCAGCTATAAGAGTATATCCCACATACGGGCAACAGCTTTTGGGATAGCTCCCACTTGGTCCACATGAGGACCAAGTCACACATCTGATGATATAGGCAGAAAGACCTAGGTATAGCCCATGTATATTATTTGGTTGGTGGTTCAGTCTCTGAGAGACCCAAGGATACAGGTTAGTATTCTCTGTCCTCCTGTGGGGTTCCTATCGCCTTCCTGTCTTGCAATCCTTCCCCCTATTCTTCCATAAGAGTTTCCTAGGTATAGCAATTATTTGTGTGTGGGTATCTGCATCTGTCTGAATGAGCTACTATGTGGAACCTCTCAGAGGAAAGCCAGGCTAGACTCCTGTCTACAAGCATAACAGAGTATCATTAATAGTGTCAAGGTTGATGCTTGCCCATGGGATGAGTCTCAAATAAGATTAGTTATTGGTTGTTCATTCCCTGACTCTCTGCTCCATCTTTTGTCTATGCATTTCTTGTAGACAGAATAAATGTTTGGTTGAAAGTTTTGTTGATGGTTTGGTATCCCTATCACCCCATTGGGCTTCCTGCCTAGCAACAGGTAGGGGCTTCTTCAGGTTCCATTTCCCCAGTGCTATGAGTCAGACATAAGGAGATCCACACTGATTATTCCAAGTCTCTGTCAAATCCTGAAGATGTTCCACATCCTCAACACTGTCAATTAGAGATTTCTATTCATCCTCATCGCCATCTGGCCATATCTCTTGCCCCTCCTCAATTTTAATAATTTCCTTATTTAATTTAATTAAATTGTAATTATTAAAATTTAAAAGGATATCAAAGGGATAAAAATTGGCAAAGCAGAAGTAAAGGTATCACTATTTGCAGATGATACCTTATATCATCTGCAATATGACACTATATATATATATATGTCACTATATATGACACTATATATAATCAACCCCAAAAATTCTACCAGAGAACTTCTCCAGCTGATAAACAACTTCAGCAAAGTGAACAGGTATAAAATTAACTCCAATAAATCAGTATCCTTCTTTTCCACAAATGATAAATACACTAAGAAAGAAGTTAGGGAAACAACTCCATTCATAATAGCCAAAATGATAAAAAAATATTTTGGGGTAACTCTAATCAAACAAGTGAAATTCATGACAATAACTTCAAGTCTCTCAAGAAAGAAATTGAAGATCTCAAAAAAATGGAGAGATATTCCATGCTCATGGATTGGTGGAATTAACACAGTAAAAAAGGCCATCCTACAAAAGGCAATCTACAGATTCAGTACAATCCTCACCCAAATCCCAACACAATTCTTCTAACATGGAAAAAGCAGTTCTCAAACTCATCTGGAAAGGCAAAATGTCCAGACTAGCAAAACCAATTCTTAACAATAAAAGTTGTGCTTGGGGCATCATCATCCTTAACCTCAAGCTCTACTACAGAGCAATAGGGAAAAAGAAAACCTTCATGGCATTGGTACTGAGACAGACACGCTAATCAATAATGGAATAGAATTGAAGACCCAGAAACAAAACAATGTACTTAATCACACTTGATCTTTGGCAGAGAAGCCAAAAATATGCAATGGAGAAAAGAAAGCAACTTCAACAAATAGTGCTAGTTTAACTGGGTGACTATATGTAGAAAAATGATAAAGGGCTCATATTTGTCACCTTGCACAAAGCTCAAGTCCAAGTAGATCAAGGACCTCTACCTACAATCACATACAATCAATCTTAAAGAAGAGAAAGTGAGAAAGAGCCTTGAACTCATAGGCTCAGGGTGAAATGTACTAAACAGTACTCCAATAGCTGATGCTCTAAGATCAAGAATTGATAAATGGGACCTTATTAACCTGGAAAGCCTCTGTAATGCAAAGGATACAGTCAATAAGACAAATCGGGCTCTTGCTCTTGCTCTCTTGCTTCCTCTTGCTTCCTCTTGCTTCTCTCTTGCTCTCTTACCCCTTTGTTCCTTCTCTCCCCATTCCCCTCCCCGCTTTCCTCCATGTGCTGGTGGTCTGCCTCTACTCTTCTATTCCTCCCATCTCTCTCTCTCTCTCTCTCTCTCTCTCTCTCTCTCTCTCTCTCTCTCTCTCTGACCTACTACCCTCTTAACTCCCATCCCATGCCTCATTCCCACTTGGGAGGGAGAAGAAAGTAACCACGGGGTAGGGGAGGGAAGGACCTGGGAGGGAAAGGGAATGTGGGGTGATGGAAGGGGAACATAATCTGATATTGGGTAGGGAAAAGTACTGAAACACTGAGGGCCAGCAGGAAGAATGGTATCAGGCAACCTAGGGAGGTAGGAGGTTGGGAGGATCCTCCAGATTGTAGCCTCACGGTACTCAAAGGGAGAGATTCAAGATGAAATGCCCTACAGTAGGGAGAGGGAACTTGTAGAGCCCACATCCAGCATAAAGACAGGGCATTGTGTGAGGGATGAGGTTGCTATACCACAGTCAAAATTCTTATTCATAATTGTTCCTGTCTTAAAAAAAATGCACAGACAAAAATGGAGAAGAGCCTGAGTAAAATGAAGTCTAATGTCAGGCCCACTTTGGGATCCAGCTCAAGAGGAGGCCCCAAGGCTGGACACTTTTACTGAGGCTATGGAGCACTCACAAAAAGGGACCTATCATCACTATCCTCTGAAAGACCCAACAAGCAGAGGAAAGAATCAGATGCTGACCCCTATGGTTGAATTAGGGAAAAGCTGGAAAAAGCTAAGGAGGAGAGCAACCCTGTAGGAGGACCAGCAGTCTCAATTGACCTGGACCCCTGAGATCTTTCAGACACTGAATCACTAACCTGGCAGCATAGGCCAGCTGAAATGAGGCCACTAACACATATATAGCAGAGGACTGCTGGGTCTTGGTTCAGTCAGAGAAGATGCAACTAACCCTCAAGAGACTGGAGGCCCCAGGGATTTTAGAAATCTGGGTGGTGGATGGTGTGGGAAGGTCCTCTTTGAGAAAGGGGAAAGGAGAGGGGAGGAGGTATCGGATATGGAACAGTCAGAGGGTGGACCAGGAGGGCAATGAAATCTAAAGTGTTAAAAATAATATTAATAAATTTAATAATACTGAAGAATAGATAAAGAAAATGTGGCATGTTTATCTACACAATGGAATCCTATACAGCTATAAAAAGTAAAACCATCATGAATTTTGTAGGCAAATGCAGAGAACTTGAGAATATCATCCTGGATTAGGTAACCAAGACCCAAAAAGGCATGCATGGTATGTATTCACTTGTAAGTGGATATTAGCCAATAAAATATAGGATACCCTTGCAACACTCCTTGGATCTAAAGAAGCTAAACAAGAAGAAAGGCACTATCGAGGATGTTTGACTCACTTAGAAAGAGGAATAAATTAGTCATAAGATGCAGATGGAGGGAGGGAACTGGAGAGAGAGTAGATGCAGAGGGGAATGGGGAGGGTCAGGATTAGATGTGGAGACAGACAGGAAAACGCACTTTTCTTCATGAAATTTTCATGATTTTTTTTATCTTTGTGATTATTTTAGAAGATCTATTTGAGGATTTATTTTAACCACAAATAATTGCAGATGGTGTGTTTTTAAAAACTACCATGTATCTCTAACCTAATAGATCCTATAAAAGTTATTGGATTGTTTACATGAAAAACTGTGTTGAATTTTTAAATTAAATTTGTAAAATTAATTTCTTTATAGTAATGAATCTTCAAATCGATAAATATGCTATCGTTCTCTAAATATCTGAGATCTCTTTAATGTCTTTGGATTTAATATATGTAATTAATTTAGTGGTAGCAATGACAGTACATTTCTGTTTTCAGTTTCCTAGTTTTTGATTTTAATTATTTTATATTGTTGAGGATACTTTTAGCTATTCTGGGTTTTTTGTTATTCCAGATGAATTTTGAAATTGTTCTGTCTAACTCTATGAAGAATTGGGTTGGAATTTTGCTGGGGATTGCATTGAATCTGTAGATCCCTTTTGGTAAAATGGCCATTTTTACTGTATTAATCCTGCCAATCCATGAGCATGGGAGATCTTTCCATCTTCTGAGGTCTTCTTCAATTTCTTTCTTCAGAGACTTGAAGTTCTTATCATACAGATCTTTCACTTGCTTGGTTAAAGTCACACCAAGGTATTTTATATTATTTGGGACTATTATGAAGGGTGTCGTTTCCCTAATTTCTTTCTTGGCTTGTTTCTCTTTTGTATAGAGGAATTATCAACTCATTCTTTGTCAAATTTTCACATGAATACAATATATTCTAGCTAATTTTTTGTATCTTCTGTTATCTCCATCCGTGACTCCTTTCAGACTCTCCTCCTATCTGACACTCTCCAAGATTTATGAATTTTGGATTATTAAGTTTGTCTGCATGAGTATCAGATTGGGAATTATCCAACTGAACTTGAGACTGTTCCTGATTTACAAGATGTTTCTCAAGAAGAAACTTGAAAGCAAAAAAATTAGGATGTGTTTATATTGCTTTGGCTTGCCAGCAGATCTAGATTAAATGGCCTTGTTGCTGAAGATCCAATAACTTTGGTTTTATGGTATAGGAAATTTAAAGTAGAATTATACTGGAAGTCTGCTCCAGCCTGATTGGCTTCCACAACAACTGTATCTAGAGAGGCTACTGGTCTGGATGGGGAACACCAATAGACTTATATCATTGGGAACTTTCCAAACAATGATACTAAACTACTAGTCACAGTGTCCCTACATTTACAATAATAACACAACTGTAACAGGGTTAACCAGATACTCTCAGGCTATTTGATGCTCAATGGAAGAGGAATTTCATATCTGGTAAATCTTCTTTAAAGCCTAAGGAGAAGGAACTCAATTCTTACAGGGTGCCATAATAAATATTTTAGTATTGTTGAAAGATATAGAATCCAACCACCATATATGAAAGAATATCTATTCATATATCATCTATCTATTTATTTGTCTATCTAAGTAGATAGATAGATAGATAGATAGATAGATAGATAGATAGATAGATATGTTTTTCTGCATTGAACGTATTTTTCTTGTTGTTGTATTCCATTGTAGGAAAAGATCCTTACCAACCCTACATGTACTAGAGGGTTAATATCCAAAATATACAAAGAACTCAAGAAGTTAGACTCCACAGAAGCAAATAACACTATTAAAAATGGGATACAGAGCTAAACAAAGAATTCTCAACTGACATGGCTGAGAAGAACCCAAAGTAGTCAACATCCTTAGTAATCAGGGAAATGCAAATCAAAACGACCCTGAGATTCCATCAAGCAGAATGACTAAGATCAAAAACTCAGGTGACAGCAGATGTTGATAAGGATGTGGGGAAAGGAGAATGCTGGTGGAACAATTGCATTGGAAATCAGACTGATAGTTCATCAGAAAATTGGACATAGTACTAACTAAGAAGCCAGCTATACCACTCCTGGACATAAACCCAAAACATGCTCCAACACATAACAAGGACACATGCTTCACTATATTCATCACAGTACTTATAATAACCAGAATCTGGAAACAACTCAGATGTGCCTCAGGAGAAAATGTGGTACATTTACACAATGGAGTATTATTCAGCTATTAAAACAATGACTTCATGAAATTCTTGGTAAATGGATGGAACTAGAAAATATCTTCTTGAGTGAGGTAACCTAGTCACAAAACAATTCACATGGTATGCACTCACTGATAAGTGGATATTAACCCAAAAGCTTGGAATATCAATGATACAACTCACAGACCATATGAAGCTCAAGAAGGAAAGCCAAAGTGTGGATGACATCAGGAATGTAGAGGGAGGGAGGGACTTGGTAGGGAGTGAGAAGGGGTAGGGAAAAAGTGGGGTAGGATCAGGTATGGGAGGAGACAGGAAAGATGTACAGAGGAAATTGTCAGGAAATTGAACAGAGGTTTGTAGCAGTAGGGAATGGGGAATTGGTGGTAGCCATAGAATGTCCCAGATACCAGGAAGGCAAGAGGCTCCTAGGACCTAACTGGAATGACATTAGCTAAAACTCACAACAAAGGGGAGAAAGAACCTGTAGAGATCATATTCATAGGTTAGGCACAGCCTTGGGTTGTGGAATGGGGCCAACCACCCATCTCAAAATTTTAACCCAGACTTGTTCCTGTCTAAAAGAAATACAAAGACAAAGAGTTGAACACAGACTGAAGAAAAGGCCATCCAGAGACTGCCCCATCTGGAGATCGATCCCATATGCAGTCTCCAAACACAGACACAATTGCTGATGTCAAGAACTGCTTGCTGACAGAAGCTTGACAGAGCTATCTCCACCAGAGAGAAGAGGCTGTATCAGAGCTTGACCAATATAGATGTTGATGCATGCAGCCAACCATTGGACTGAGCATGAGAATCCCAAGGGAGGAGTTAGGGGAAGATCTAGAGGAGCTGAAGGGATTTGCCACCCCATAGAAAGAAGAACATTATCAACCAACCAGACTGCTCTGAGCTCCCAAGGACTAAACCAACAACCGAAGAGTACACATGGATAGACTCAAGGTACCAGCTGCTTATGTAGCAGACAATGGCCTTATCTGGCATCAGTGCGAGGGGAGCCCTTGGTCCCATGAGGACCTGATGCCCTAGCATAGAGGAAAGGTAGGGTGGTGAGGTAGGAATGGGTGTGTGTGTGGAGAAGCACCCTCATAGAAGCAAGCGGGAGGGGGATGGGATAGAGGATTTGCAGAGGAGAAACTGGGAAAGGGAATAACACTTGAAATATAAATAAATAAAATAACCAATAAAAAAAAATTTTTATGGGGTTGGGGATTTAGCTCAGTGGTAGAGCGCTTGCCTAGCAAGCGCAAGGCCCTGTTGGTCCCCAGCTCTGAAAAAAATTAAAAAAAAATTAAAAAAAAATTTATACAATGTATTTTGATTAGGGTTTTCCATCTATCTACTCCTACCCACCTACCCTCATATCCAGTTCCACCATCTATATCCACTTAGAATACAGATATATAAAGAGTAATAATAAAATACAATAAGTAAGAGCAAATCATAACCTGTTAAAACACCCATTTAAAACACTGATTTAGCTCAGTGGTACAGCGCTTGCCTAGCAAGCGCAAGGCCCTGGGTCCAGTCCCCAGCTCCAGGAAAAAAAAAAAAGAGGAATAAAAGAAAAGGCCAAGAAACATATAACACACACACACACACACACACACACACACACACACACACACACACACACACACACACACACAGAGAGAGAGAGAGAGAGAGAGAGAGAGAGAGAAAGAGAGAGAGGCAGAGACAGAGACACAGAGACAGAGAAAGACAAAGAGACACAGACATACATAGAAAGGAGAGAGAGAGAGAGAGAGAGAGAGAGAGAGAGAGAGAGAGAGAGAGAGATCCCATCCCATAAAAACAGAAAAACTACAAACCAGAAACTATACTATGAGGAGGACATGTAAGTTAAAGAGAAATGTCATGACTTAACATTATGAAACAAAGTTCCTTCTAATTTATTGAGTTTCTTACTGCTGGGCATGAGGCCTACCTGTAACAGTGTTTTGTTTCAGCTGTGAGACTCCCTTGGCAAAACTAAATTTTATTTTGCTAATGTTTATGAATTAAAAAGAGAGTTTTGGGCAAATTACAGGGGCACGTGTCCACTTCTTTGAATTTTAGACTTCATTTGGAGCATACTTTTGAGTTCCTGTCCATGTTGCTGCAGTCTCTAAGAGGTCAAGAGTGCCAGCCTGCGCTTTCTAGAAGGATTAGATTCCTTGTTGTGTTTTGTTTCCTTTGGCTCTTGTAATTTTTCTGCCTCTTCTTCACAGTTCCTAGAACTCTGACGGGACAGATTTGATTATGACATTTCTTTTAAGGCTCAGTGTGTTTATATCAACCCATAATGAGATAATTCTTTCTTTCCCAGGGATCTTTATTGAAGACAAAGATGAATATTTAAAGATCATGGTCAGAATAAGTGATTTTTGAATTCTAAGGTCTAAATTTACATTTGTATTGCTGTAATGAAGAATATATACTCAACAATTAAATAATGATAAGGTATTTTTAATTGGGAAACTGTCAACATACACAATTGTATTTTTATTACTTTTTATAAGTCTTGGAAGATTTGTCTCTATATAATTATATAGGAAGTATAACAGCTGTTTTATATGTCACATTGACACAAACTAGAGAATTTTTGGAAGAAGGAATCATGATTGAGAAGAATCTGTGATCAGATTGGCCTGAGGTAAGTTTTCTTTAATTAATATTGTTATGTGAGGGCCTGGATTCTTGTGGCCAGCACCACTCTCAGACTGGTGTTCCTAGGTGATATCATTAAGCTATAGCAAGTCATGAGGAGCAAGCAACGCACTAAGCAGAATTTCTCATGACTTTGGCTTCAACTCATACCTCTAGCTTCCTTCCTTTTGTTCTTAGATTGACTTACATCATTGATAGAGTATGATTGAAAATATAAGTTGAAATATACTCATTCTTTCCCATGATACTTTTGGACTTTGGTTTTATTACTCCAGGGGACAACCATGATGCTTCACTTCATTTCAGTTGCCATGAGATAATTAATTCTTCCTGCATAACTAAGGTTTTGTGTCCTCACTATTGGTCTTTACTACCATTCTCTTCTCTGATACCACCATTCCACAATGCCTCAGTGAGTGATTCTCTTAAATTTGAATAGTAGTATGGTTCATCTAGTTCACAGTATTTGTCTTTCTCTGTTTTGATTCTTTTCAATGAAATTTAATATTAAAGAGTTTTAAGTTTTGTATGTATATCACATTTTGCTTACCTTGTTTCTGGTAATGGAGACTAGGACTGATTGTATAAGGTGAGTATGATGTGTGGTATTACACAGAAATGGTAATGCAAATGTCTCCAGTACACTTACCTTTGAAATATTTGAGATGTATAACTTCATATATTGGAATTAGATCTCCATTCATAACTCAAGAAAGATACTTTAACTTGTGGTTATTTAATAGTCTATTGTTTTCACTATAGAGGTATGAGTTTTATTTCCTGAACATGCTGAGTATTTATATAAAATTTAATTATAATTTTATCAATACATATAGGGTTTGCTTGTATGTCTCTAAGCCTTCTAGAAATATCTATGATAACAAAAGTCAGGGAAGTCATTCAGAGAACTCACCAGAACACACTAGAAAATAAGCTCATAAGTAGAAAGGGCAATTGTCTACTCTTGAGTTGTAATTTGATGTTGTAATTTTTATTAATTTATTAAAGCGCTTTTGTATTATGGAGATGTGCATATGCATTTATTTCATTTGTTACATATATGAGCTTTACTGTAGGACCCATTTGTATTGTGTTCTAATTACACAAATTTATACTCATATGGTTGTGAAATCAATATTAGAATATTTATTCATGTAAAACTCAAATGTTATACCCACTAATCATACCCTTATTCCTTGTATCCCCAATAGTAACCATTATTTTCTTCCTCAGATAGTCTAATAGAATAAAACACATGTACTTAGAAATGGAGTTCCTGAAACATATATATATATTTTTCAAATATTTTGAGGTACTCTACTGGAGTTCCTTAGTCATTATAATATTTAAAATTTTTACCAACAGTTTTGAAAGTTTTACTTTCCTCATGTATTTGACAACACTTGATTTTCTGGAGGGTAGTATTTTTTTTTTTTTGGTTTATATCAGCAGCATTAATTACTGTATGAGAATTCATTATATTTTAACATATCATTCCTCTCATAGCTATTGATGGAAAAATCATTTTATATTATTCTTCATCATTTTTGTAGGGTTTCTTTTTTGGAAACATGTATCATAGATTGTTCAATAAACATTACCTGACTTTTACTGGTTTATAAAGTAATTTTTATTAGTGATATTAAATCCTTATCAGATATACCAGTGGGCTTTTTTCTGATTACATGGAATATTTTTGTCTCTCGTGAATGTCTCATATGATATGTGACAGAATTATATTTTATTTATGTTATAAGTTACCGTTATTCGATATTTTTCTATATGCTCACAAATCACATTAGTAATTTGCATACTTTGCCTTCTTTCATTTCCACTCCTTCTATCTAACCACCTCTTGTTCCCCAGAACTTCCCTTCTCTCATATCTGTTTTACATGTGAGACCCCTGGGACTATTTTGACTGGTTGCAAAAACATGGGTAGAAGATACATTCTTAGATCTGGTGCACTATTTCTCTGAAGCTACTTAGCCACCCCACTTAAAAAGTAGCATGCCTTCTCTTAGAAACCATTAACTTTCAGTAGTCCCTCATGCAGTGGCTTAATCTTGTGATTTCTTTCTTTTGCATGATGTAATGCTCACAGCCCCTAACCATTTTATGGTGCTCCCTGAGCATTGGAGTGGGTGATAGGGATGGCATAATATTATTCTTGAGAACTGAGGACTTTACTATTCCTATTTGTGGCAATTCAGTAATTTAAGAAACTTTGTAGTAACTTATGCTCACTGTAATAAAAAGGTACCTGACTATTACTGACAGGAACATGGAATGACAGACCAGACATAATATTTGGAAAAGAGTCTGGCCACATATTATTTTGGCAATGTGATTGTAGTAGAAACTCCTCTAGGAGATCCAGCTATCAGCTCTTGACCAGATTTATAAAATGAGTCCTGAGCTCCCTTCTTTGCAGAGAGAACGACCTTAAAAATTCATGTCATTCAACTTATCTACGTTCATTTTCAATGCTTGTGTTTATAAAAAGGTCATATTCAAAACATCAATGTCAAATCCCAGGCAGTGACTTCCTCCACATTTTCTTCTGAGAGTTTTATAGTTTTAGCTCTTACACTGATATAGTTGATAAGTTTGAGTTTTAGCTCTTTATGGTTTGATGTAAAGATTGAATCCATTCTTCTGTATGTACAAATAAAATTGCCTGAGCTGCTTATTGTAAAAATTGTCTTTGGTGACTTTATTTAATTATGTGTTTAATAAATTTCTCATTTCTTTTTGTTGATCCCTGAAGGACTTCAAGTTAAAGTTCACACGTAGTAACTTGCCTGAAGGTACTGAAGACAAATAGTTTTGGCAAATAGAAACCTGCAATGATTCCTTTATCTAAACGGGAGTATTTCCTAAAAGTCAAATTGGACTGAGAGAAATCACTAAATAAAATTTATAATTTTAATTATTATTTTTGACTCATTTATTATCCTGACAAACTTTCTCAACATGATTATAGATTTTAGGTAAAGTAACACAAATTATATCATTTTAATAAATTACAATTTGAAAAGTCCCAGAACATAATCTGAATCATCTAAATGTTATACACAGATTTGATTATACTTGGAGAGATAAAAATAAAATTATTTATGGTTTTTTCTCCTTATATTCCTTGATTAACCAAATTTTTACTTGCTATGAATCATTCAATTTTTGCCTGATATGCCAGTTTGTTCCAGTAATAGTATCTCTCTCTCTCTCTCTCTCTCTCTCTCTCACACACACACACACACACACACATACCCTCTATCTACCATAGATATAGACCTTAAACCAATACTCAACATGATCGCTACAAGTTTCCTACATGCCCTCAATTTTTCCTACAATGAATAAGGAATGGTTTGAATGAAGAGATTGTTATTCTAAAAAGAACACCTACAATTTATTTCACAAGGAGTTTAGAAGTAACTTCAAATAAAATTTAAAAGTTTTTAAATCTTCTTTATTGTCCTCTCTTCATCTAATTTAAATAACACTGACTTTAGCTATATAAATATTGTGATAATTACATACATTAACACTAATATTTTAGCATCATTCCTATATACCATGTAATGTAGTAGGATTATTTATACTTTGGAAAAATTCTAGAAATACTTGATATACATCCTGTTTTACTAAAATCAAAAACACTATATCATCATATTATATGATTGCTCCAGAAAGTCAAACTATGCACAAATGAGAGAGTGCCCCTTTCTGATTATGTGCATTTTTGTCATATTCTATCATTCCTATGTTCTTTTAAAGTTGGCATAATTTTACTTGCATAGATATCTCAAGAAGAGATGCAGAGACAAAGATCAGAAGTGCTAGAGCTCAGATATTTCTGATATTATTATACTAGACTCTAAACTCTCTTGCAGCTATATCATAAGCCTTTTTTAATTAATTCAATCCACTCTAGTTTTAAGTTTCAGAGTTGTGCGTGCGTGCGTGCGTGCGTGTGTGTGTGTGTGTGTGTGTGTGTGTGTGTGTGTGTGTGTGTGTGTGTGTGTATGTGTGTGTGTTTTATGGGAATTGGCTTAGATAATTAGAGTTACTGTCTTTAACATGAATGCCATCTCTGGAAGATGGAAGTCTACAGAAAACAGTGGTGAAATCTAGTCCAAGTTTCATCTGGCTACTCGTACAACATTTTATCTATTACAAAAGTTTGAGTGCTTGGAAGCATACTGTTTTCACCTCCAGCAGAAAGACAGTGCATCAAGTGAGGGATGGGTATGCCATGCTACAGCAAAACTCCAAGCCATAATTGTTCCTGTCTGAAAGAACTGCAGGGACAAAACTGGAGAAGAACCTGAGAAAAAGAAAGTACAGTGTCAGGGCCAAAGAGGAATCCAGCTCAAGTGGAGGTCCCAAGACCTGACACTATTACTGAAGATACGGAGTACTCACAAAACGGGCCTACCATGACTGCCCTCCAAAAGACACAAGCTGCTGAAAGAGTCAGATCCAGATATTTACACCCAACAAATGGACAGAAGCTGCTACCCCCTATGTTTGAGTTAGAGAAAAGCTGAAAGAAGCGGAGGAGGAGGGCAACCTTGTAGGAGGGCCAGTAGTCTCAATTGACCTGGACCCCTGGATCACCAATCAGGCAGCATACACCAGCTGATACGAGGCCCCCAATACAAATACAGCAGAGAACTGCCAGATCTGGGTGCAGTCAGAGAAGATGTCACTAACCCTCAAGAGACTGGGGGCCCCAGGTTGTGGGGAGATCTGATGGGGTCAAGGGTGGGGGATGTGGGGATGGGGAGTGGGGACATCCTTGTGGAAAAAGGGGCTGAAGAGGAACAGTCAGAGGGTGGACTGGGAGGAGAATACAATCTGGAGTGTTAAAATAAATAAATAAATAAATAAATAAATAAATAAATAAATAAATAAAATACGATACTGTTTTCAAAGGCCCAATAACTGTCAAAGTATATATTTCAAAGAAGAACAATGAATGGATCACCCCTATAAAATACATTAAATTTACTCTTTATTCATGTTTTTATTGTACCATTACCATAAATGGATTGAATGCTATACATTTGTACTGGATGATTCACTCCATTTTACTCAGTCTAATGACATATTCAGTAACATCCTATGGAAAACCCCTCAACAACACATACAAAATAAGTAGTTATTGGCTGTCAGCATCTCAGTACATTCGACATAATATAACTACTCTTCCATCCGCTTCTTACAACTATTTCCTGACTGATTGATATCTACACTCTAATCATACAAAATAATTAAAAACCTTTAGACATACATTGTGAGTTATTCTGCATGTACTTCTCAGCAATATTTTGAATTATTTTACTTACCCATTCATTCCTTACACAAATGTTATTTCTATGTTTGTCAGTCTATTATATGAAATGTATCACAACACTAGCTAGTATTCCTAAAAATAAGTCTAGACCTTGCTTTACATCTATTTCTGCATACATTTTGCTTAATTCTCAATGTCAAGTAATACAATTCTGATTCTTTTTAGGTATTAGTTTTCAAGCCAAATATATTTAAGTCACATTATAGCTTTCAAAACTCCATTCTTCTTCTATTGTCCACTGATTATGGGCAATAATGGGTTATATGGACAATAAATGATTGAGGAAATACAATGGTATGTTTGCTCACAATATGTCAATGATCTCAATATAAAACATCTCAGAACACTTCACAAAATAACTTCACTCAGCTGTATTGACCATAAATTTCAGAATTAAGACTTCAACTTAATCTGAATAATAGTCTCTTGCCGTGGTTTTGAGGGTCTTGAAACATTATACTGTTAATCAAGGAAGAAAAAAAAAAACAGAATGCAGCGAGACAAAGTTCAGAAAGATGCCTGATTTAATGATTTTTCATTTTCCCCTTCTTACTCTACCATGAACTCTGTAACCTACAATAACGCCTGTTCTCTTAGGTTATTTTTACCGGTTCAATAGCAGCATGAATATTATGGTAATAAACAACCATCTCATATTTGAATATAATGCTGTTCTATATGGTAGACCTGATTCCTTGAACTATAAATTTGGCTAAGAACCTACAGCTGGATAGGTCATAGGCCCTGAGGAAGAAGCTATATTATTATTCTAAATGAACATATAACAAATTGACTTCTTAATATTTGTCTTTATATGTATAAATTAGTTCAAATATTACTTTCCATGAGAGAATGTTACATTTGCAATAGATAACAGTTAATATAAATTTCATTACTGATCAATGACCATAAAATATTTGACTACAGAGTTATTATTTCAAACTGTGAGCCATCTATGTCATAATTTTCATTTAAAAGCTAGTAAATGTGGAAGAAGATAGGATAGAACAGAACTTGATAAACAGAATTTAGGGAAGATAGCTGCAAATCAATGTTTCTCAGATGTGATTATATTTTTCCACTTGTAGTTCTCAATAGTTAAGATACTGTTTGAAAGGCTTTCCATGATTATTTTGTTCCCCCTTCTAAGTGGGATTTAAGCATGCTCACTTGACTCTTCCTACTCATTTAACTTCTTCGGGACTGTAGGGTCTATCTTGGGTATTCTTTACTTTTGGCTAATATTCACGTATAAGTGAGTACATAACTTGCATATCATTTTACGTCTGGGTTACCACAGCCAGGACAATATTTTTTAGTTACATCCACTTGTCTGCAAAATTCATGATTCCTTTGTTTTTGTTTTTTTTGTTTTTTCTGGTGTCATAAAAGATTTTTTAACTTAATATGGTCTACATTTTGTACTGTATGCATGTATCAGGTAAATCATAGTTTCTTGAGGCAGATAGGATCTCAATAATATCTATAGACACCATGTTTTTCACTGGAGACAGCAGGCAGTATTGATATCATGACAGCTTCCAGTTGCACATATTATTACACGTATCTCTCAGATGGCACTGACACTTAGCGTGAAGTAGGCAACAGTATTGTCCATGAACTTAAGGATAGACTCTTCTGGCGATAGGACTCACATGCTCTTTAGAATAAACAGACTAGGGATAGCAACATGGTTACCAAGGGCAGCAGTGTTAAGTGACATCAAGATATTTTGCTCTGCAATTGATATCAATGTTATAATCAATATGGTCCAGAGTGGCAGCAAGAATCCCAAATATCCTGGTGGCAAGTAGCAGCCATCATCTGGGCTAAATCACAGTGTTTGTTGCCTGGAGTTATCATTGACATGTACACGGTTTCAGAGGATATATCAGACCACGGCCAGAAATGTCTTCTCAAGTGGCAGGATAAAAATTTGACATCAAATTGGTTACAGCTGGCAGCACATATACGTAACACGGTGTGAGATGGTAGACATGTGGATCACTGACATCAGGATAGATTTGGATAGCAAATGGGTCATTCATATTCATGTGGTTCCAAATGGCAGCAGCAGAGAACACTGCCATCCTGGCTGCTCCTAGCTTCAAGGATTGTGGAAATACAATGGTATGTTTTCTCACAATATATCAATGATCTCAATATAAAATATCTCAGAACACTTCACAAAATAACTTCAAGCAGCAATATTGACCATAAATTTCAGAATAGACTCTGGTGTCCACAGGACTCCTTGGTATTACCAATCTCTTCAGAAGCATCAAGGACTATGGGTATCAACATGGGTTCTCTTGGCAGCATTGATAATGGACATCAGCATACCTTCTGAGGCCAGGATGGATTGATGATACTAGTATGGTTTCAGTGGCATCAGGGAATAATGACAACAATGTAGCCTGTAGCAGCATCGATATTGGGTTATAGCATAATATATATGTTGCCAGTTATATCAGTGATATTAGTATATACCCAGAGGGAAAGAGGTTATTGGCATAAATCTCTTCATGAGTCACAGGATGGATTACTAACATAAAAACCACTTCTGGTGGTAGTATACATGACATTGTCTATAGCAAAGGATGTGTGCATGCATCAAGGACTTCACCACCATAGTTTCCCGTGGCAGGTAGAATCTTAATAGCAGTTAAGGATATCATCTTGTTTTGTTTTTTACAACAGATATTACTAAAATCAACATTGATTCCATTGGTAGATGAGATCACTAAATATAATAATCCTGGTCCATAGTGGGATGTGGGATCATTAACGTCCTTCAGCTTGTGGTAGCATGGATCAGGGATATACCATAATGTTTGTTACTATGGAGTTATCAAACACTTCATAGTTTCACTAGAAGGTCAGATCATGTACTGAAACCTCTTCTCTAGTTGCAGGATGGATCCTCAACATCAAAATAGTTACAGCTGACAGGTATCTATAAGGTTATTTTAAGCTCTGATTCCTTTGTTTTTAATAGCTGAATAGTATTCCATTGTGTAAATGAACCTATGGAAGAGTTGGGGGAAATAGTAAAGGAACTGAAGGGGATGCCAATCCCTTAGGAAGACCAACACGGCCAACTAACTTGAACCTCTGAGATCTTCCAAAGACTGATCTACCAACCCGAGATAATATGTGGGTTGATCTGAGGCCCCTGACACAAAGCAGAGTCCTGACTTCTCTAGGTTCATTAGGAGAGATTGTGGCTAATCCTCAAGAGATGTGATGGTGCAGGGTCGTGGGAAAAGGGGACAGAGTTTGTGTACTCTGCTGGGCATGCCAGAGGAGCAACATTTGGCATATAAAACCATAAAACACTTAATAAAACAGAAAAACCTTCATATACTCAAGTTAATAAAACTTCTAACATTTATGATGGAGTGGTTCAAAAGTCCTACTCATATTTGAGGATCAACAAGAAGTTGTTTGCTGCTAAGAAAAGGTACTTCAGTTTCTTTGGAGGTGTAAACACTGGAACATTGCCCATGCACCAGTGTATGGCTATAGAAGACTACACATGCAAACAAGGTGGACTCAGAGTGTTAGAAAGGTGGCATATGATGTTTGAATGGAACTTAACGATGAATCTTGGAGGAGTTGGAAGAAATAAGGGGATATAATAAAACACATTTTTACAGATATGAAATAAAGAAAAGGTGCAAATATATTAAAACTAAATGGAATCTGGGTAATTTTTTTTAAATTATGAGTTTGATTCTTGCTTCTAGAAATCACATGCATTTTTTTCTCCCAGTTGCTATTGGATGCTAGTAGATATTAAGTCCTGTATTTCAGCGAGTGGCTGAGCATTTATTAGAACTCAATTCATAACATTAACAGCATAGAAGAATCTCTCATACAGAAGATTCTATAAATGAGTTGTCCTTGGCAATGGAGGCAATGCTATCAACCTTGAGATTATTTATGCATCTCCGGGCTTAAAGTGCTTGGTTTGTTTATTGTCAAAGTTTTTTGTTTAGATGTGTGGGGAGAAATACAAAATAATTAAAAAGAAATATGTGTTTAATATGGAAAGAATTATTTATTTGGCGTGATGAGTGTTGAATTTGAAAATACATATGTGTACCATCTACATACCTGGAGCTTAAGGATGTCAGAAAAATAACCAAATCCCTTTTAGTAATATGTACAGATAGTTGAGCACTTTTATGAGTGGTAGACATTCATCTAGGGCCAACTGCAAGAGTAATGTGTGCTCTGATTGTCAGAGATACCTCTCTTGGCCCCAAAAGTATAATTGTAGTAACACCAAGTGTAGCCATTTGTCAAAATGTTAGCCATATGTAAATATATGACTGTCAATATGCTTTTATTCATATTTTCACATATGCAGAAATGGGTAGAAGTATAGATAAATGGATAGATACACAGACAGAGACAGACAAACAGACTAGCAGATAGACAGAAAGAGATACATTCCATGTGAGATAAGAATTTATAGTTACAATTTTCAGGAAGATTTTTTTATGTTCCATCATTCAATGATTTATTCATAGTAAATTTGTTTATGAGTGAGCTTCCATGAATTTTGTGCAATAATAGCATGCAGAAGATTCTCTGGAACAACAGATTCTCTGGAACTCTAAGAAGGTATCACCTGTCTTGGTCTTCCACGTCTCAGGGTTTAGAACCTTGAGCTAAAACATTTTTGCTCTTTATAAATTGCTTATTTTATGGTGTTATCTTAAAATAATATAGCATGTCACAAGATAGAAAGCTGATACTGTAAAGAGCTTTTTATTTTGTAACTAATGTTTGAAGATCTGTAGTTTGTTTTGGGTTTGGGAAATTTTGTGGAACGAATTCCAGCATTTAGATTTGGACAACGAAATTATTCAATAAAATCTTTGGGGTTCGAGAAATGGCTAAGAAGTTGAGAACCCTAACTGCTTTTAAAGAAGATGATGTTTCAATTTCTTGCACCCACATTGTCATTAGAATAAGGACATAGAAAGAATACATCTATAAGACAATTCTTCTAAGAAAGTTGGATGTGGACAATCAGAAAGGCATTGATTCTCATTTCATTAAATCATGGTAAATTACTCCAAAATATTTCACACATCAACAAGACTGGCTATCCCGTCAAAGAACAAGAAATTTAGAACATCAGACTATTTTCAAAGATTGTTCTCTTTTTTTCTTTTCTCCATCTTTATTAAATTGGTTATTTCTTATTTACATTTCAATTGTTATTCCAGGCAAACATTTCCCTAGCCCCTTCCCCTCCCCTTCTATATGGCTGTTCCCTTCCCCATCCTCCTCCCATTACTGCCCTCCCCCCAACAATCACGTTCACTGGGGGTTCAGTCTTGGCAGGACCAAGTGCTTCCCCTTCCACTGGTGCCCTTAGTAGGCTATTCATTGCTACCTATGAGGCTGGAGCCCAGGGTCAGTCTTTTGGTAGTGACTTAGTCACTGGAAGCTCTGGTTGGTTGGCATTGTTGTTCATATGGGGTCTCAAGACCCTTCAAACTTTTTCAGTCCTTTCTCTGATTCCTTCAACGGGCGTCCCGTTCTCAGTTCAGTGGTTTACTGCTGGAATTCGCCTATGTATATGCCATATTCTGGCTGTGTCTCCCAGGAGAAAACTACATCCAGTACTTGTCAGCCTGCACTTCTTTGCTTCATCCATCTTATCTACTTTGGTGGCTGTATACGTGTGGGCGACATGTAGGGAAGGCTCTGAATGGGCGTTCCTTCAGGCTCTGTTCTAAACTTTGCCTCCCTATTCCCTTCCAAGGGTGTTCTTGTTCCCGTTTTAAAGAAAGAGTAAATCATTCACATTTTGGTCATCCTTCTTGAGTTTCATGTTTTTTGTGCATATAGGATAATTCAAGCATTTGTGCTAATATCCACTTATCAATGAGTGCATACCATGTGGGTTTTTCTGTGATTGGGTTAACTCACTCAGGATGATATTTTCCAGTTCCATCCATTTGCCTATGAATTTCATAAAGTCATTGTTTTTGATAGCAGAGTAGTATTCCATTGTGTAGATGTACCACATTTTCTGAACCCATTCCTCTATTGAAGGGCATCTGGGTTCATTCTAGATTCTGGCAATTATAAATAAGGCAGCTATGAACATTATGGAACATGTGTCTTTGTTATATATTGGAGCATCTTTTGGTTATATGCCCACGAAAGGTATAGCTGGGCCCTCAGGTAGTGCAATGTCAAATATTCTGAGGGACTTCCAGACTGATTTCCAGAATGGTTGTACCAGTCTGCAATCCCACCAACAATAGAGGAGTGTTCCTCTTTCTCTACACCCTCGCCAGCATCTGCTGTCGGCGGAATTTTTGATTTTAGCCATTCTGACTGGTGTGAGGTGGAATTTCAGGGTTGTTTTGACTTGCATTTCCCTTATGACTAAAGATGTTGAACATTTCTTTAGGTGCTTCTCAGCCATAAAGCATTCCTCAGCTGTGAATTCTTTGTTTAGCTCTGAACCCCATTTTTAATAGGGTTATTGGTCTCCCTGCTGTCTAACTTCTTGAGTTATTTGTATATTTTGGATATAAGGCCTCTATCTGTTGTAGGATTGGTAAAGATCTTTTCCCAATCTGTTGATTGCCGTTTTGTCCTAACAACAGTGTCCTTTGCCTTACAGAATCTTTGCAGTTCTATGAGATCCCATTTGTCGATTCTTGATCTTAGCGCATAAGCCATTGGTTTTTTGTTCAGGAAATTTTCTCCAGTGCCTATGTGTTCGAGACTCTTCCCCACTTTTTCCTTCTACTAGTTTGAGTGTATCTGGTTAGATGTGAAGGTCCTTGGTCTACTTGGACTTAAGCTTTGTACAGGGTGACAAGGATGGGTCGACCTGCATTGCTTTGATGTGCTCTTGGATTCGGTTTGCAACGATTTTATTGAGTATTTTTGTAGTGATATTCATATGGGAAATTGGTCTGAAGTTCTCTTTTTTGGGGGGGTCTTTGTGTGGTTTAGATATAAGAGTAATTGTGGCTCCAAAGAAGGAATTCGATAGTGCTCCATCTGTTTCAATTTTGAGGAATAGTTTGCTTAATATTGGTATGAGGTCTTCTATGAAGGTCTGATCGAATTCTGCACTGAACACATCTCTTTTATAAGATGCAAACCAGGTTCGTGTTCTCTGCTCCACTCCTCCCAGTTCTGTGTAGTACCCTTTGATGCACTTCTAGTCACTTTTCAGGAGAATATAAGTAGGAAGATATGGAGGTATTCATATAGTGCATGTTCTCCAATATGCCTTATTCACGAGTTGTTAAGTTATGGATGTCTGCATATGAAAACCGAGGCAGAAATCCATCACAGGATGATTATTATAGAGTGTTCAGTAGAGTATATTTTATTAATGAACAAATTTGTCCTCCCTCTCCTCCTTTTCTACTTCCCCTCCTCCTTCTATATGACCTTCTCTTTCCCCATATATCTCCCCCATCCAAAGATTCTCTCACCTCCTGCTCTCTATCTCCTTCTCTGTTTTGTTCTTTAGTGTACAATGCAGTAGTTCCATGATGTATCATGAAATTGCTCAGCTGACAGCAACACATTAATCTTTGACTTCCTGAATAGCAGAGATATGAACTGATAATGTTTAGTTTACATAAATTACCCAAGCTACAGTATTTTATTATAGTAATTTAAAACAAGGAAAAAACAGGAAATATAAAAATGGAAACAACATATCTTGTCACCAACCCTTTTTAAAACCACTTGATTTGATATGAAATATAAAACACTTCAGAATGCATTTCAGTGTCAGATAATGTTATGGGGAAATTATGTGTCAGGAAATTATATGCAGTCTGAACTAGCCATAAGTACTAATTTGAAATCAAATATGGAAAAGAATTTATTAGAAAACTGGGGAAAATATATACAACTAAGAAATGTGTTTCATTTGCAACTGATAAGAATGAAGAGCTAGGGGTCAACTCCAAAATAAGACTGAAACCTGGGATAAAACAGGCACCCAAGAGTCTCAGATGTGACTCACAGAATAGTAAATATGGAACCTGAAGAGGCCATCTCCTGTAGTCAGGCAGGAACCCCAGGGAAATGACAATGACACAAACCCACCAACATAAATAATGTATCCTGTCTATAAGAAATGCAAGCATGGATGATGGAACATTCTAATATATATATATATATATATATATATATATATATATATATATATATATATATACACACACACACACACACACACACACATGAGAGAAAGAAAGAGAGAGAGATGTATTTTTGAAGAAACTCTGCTTCATATGATATGCAATAAGGAAAACTATTGCCAGTTATGCTATGTTTACAAAGAAATGTCTTTAACATCTGTTTTTTACTAATGAATATAATATGTTCCAACTCTTTTTTCTACGTTAATATTCCCTAAATATCACAGTTTTATTCAACTTTCACTTCAGTCATTTATTTCACATGATAATTTTGATTATTACTAAACTATTATTTGAAAGGTATTACTAAGGTCTATTTAGAGGATTATGTGGAAAATCTAACTGTACAAACGTAAGAACATGAGTCCACGTGTCTAGCACCCAATGAAAAGATGACCCTGACATTACTTACTTGCACAAAATCAGCCCTTGGAAATGCATGGCCAGAAAGTCTATCAGAAATCACATGATTCAGTGGAGACACTATTTTAAAAAAATTAGAATGCAATAGAAGAAAACTCTCAGTGTCACCTAATAGCCTACAAATGTAATTACATGGCTTCTGCACTAATACCTGCAGATACACACACACACACACACACACACACACACACACACACACACACACACACAAATGTACACAAACCCATCCAAACTATTCCTATAGTTATCATGTAAATAGCAAAAATTATATCAGTAAAATATCTACTATTGTAAAAAATATTTTCCTGAAAGATACTAAACAAAATATTTACATTCTTTCATTTACTAAAGGATTACATATAATAAAGTAGCTTTAGATTAGAAGAATTAACAAAACACCTGAAAATATTAGGTTATAATTTGAATAATAAGGCAAAGTTTTTCAGATCAAAACTAAGGATTCCTTCTTCCTTAAGCATAGTTGATTTTACAAAATTCTCAAAGCATATCGACTATGTTACTATCACATCTAGCCCACTGACTCTAAATTTAGGAGCGCAAAAGTATCAAAAGTTTATTCTAAATTAGTAGATTCCACATTATCATATAAATTACGGGAAATCCAATTACATTATTGATGAAGATAACAATATTTATTGCATAGGAAAGTTTAAAAACATTATGACTTTTGAAATGTGACAATATGATATTGAAGATTTTTGTTTTGTTTTGTTTTGTTTTGTTTTGAGATGGGATTTCTTTTGTAGCTCTGTCAGTTCTTGAATGTTCTCTGTAGACCAGGTTAGCCTCATACTCACAGTTATACTCCTGCCTCTGCCTCCCAGCTGCTAGGACCAATGATGTGTACTACCATCAACCGGCAATATTGAAAATTCTTATATAAATTTTATCATGCCCTTCCATAACTACTATTGTATTCTATATGAACATTTATACCCCTTTTGAAATATATTCAGTTCAGAAACATTTAATAAATGTTGGTCGAGGTGACAGGAGAAATGATCATTTCTTGAAAAAATTATGATCTTGAAAATTAAAAAAATAATCAGTCAGTACCAGCTCCACTTGTTAGGAGACTCACATGAATACCAACAGACACATTTGCCACAAAGATCTAGGGGGTCTATTTCCAGCTCCTGTATCCTCCCTAGTTGGTGGCCTGGGCTGTGTGGGACTGCATCGTCCCAGGTTAGTTGATTCTGTATGTCTTCTTGTGGTAGCCTTCCTCTGGCTTGCTTACTTCTATTCCTCACTCTTCCAAAAGACTCCCTGAATGCTATCTGAAGTTTGGTCGTGGGTTTCTACCTCCATCTGCTGCTGGATGAAGCCTAGCAAGAGACAATTATGTTATATTCTTGTCTGCAAGCACAGCAAAGCATCATTGAGTCAAAGACTGGCTCTCTCCAAGAGATGGGTCTCAAGTCAGAGCAATCATTGTTTGGCTGCCCCCTCACTCCAGTGGAAGTCCTGCCATGAATGGGGCCTCTTCAGTTTCTATATTCCCTTCTGGTAGGAATTTCAAGTAGGGTAACTCCCATAACCTTACCACATCCTCCCTGCCACAGGCCTCTATCTAACGAGTGAATTTTTTCCTGTCATTGAATTCCCTTCTCCTTACCTGGACTGCCTGGTTGGGCCTCAGTGAGAGAGGATGGGCCTAGTCTTTCTAGGTGTCCCTGGTGGGATAGTACAAATGGGGACTCCCCTTCTTGGAAAGGCGCAATGGGTGAGGTTGTATGGAGAAATTTGGAAAAGAGGAGGGAGGGAGCATTGATCATACATAAAGTAAATAAAAATAAATAACTGGAAAAAATTCATACTTAACTTTCAACAGTCCATGACTCTAGACGATGACATTAGTTGTTTATGAGTAAAATGTATACTTATTGATTAAAACTGTATAATGAAGATGTCTATGGCCTTTCCCAATGAATCAGTGTACTAAGAAAAATAGGATTCAGTTACTTCCATGGAAAACTCAAAATCCAAAAGCTACCATGAGTGTAGCAATGCAAACTTCTCAATGAGGATACAAACTACTCCTAAAGGCATGTGGCATGCCCACCAGTAAATGGCCAACATAAAGTAATTTCTATGGCATTTTTAGATATTTCTCATTTCATAATGTTTGGTTGGGTTATTTTTTAACCTTACTCATGCTTTGAACACACACACACACACACACACACACACACACACACACATATATATATATATATATATATATATATATATATGACTTAGTTCTGTTTTTTTAGGGAGTCCTGTGAATGAACACAATTTGTCTCTGCATACATATGTATTTTCTCTGTTTTTTTCTTTTTCTTTGGCTCTTTTACTTCTATTAGTTTCTTTGGTCCTATTTAGGTTTTTTGTTTTTTTGTTTGTTTTTTTTTTTTTTTTGTATTTCTTTTTTTTTATCTGAATCTGGAAACAGATGTTTCTCAAGTGAGAAATGGATGAAGAAAATGTGGTTCGTTGTTTGCACAATGAAATACTGCTCAGCTATTAAAAACAAGAAAGGGCTTCATGAAGTTTGCAGGTAAGTGTGTGGAAGTAGAAAATTTCATCTCATGTGAGGTGACCCAGACACAAAAAGACATACATGGTAGGTATTCACTCGTAAGTGGAGAATACTCCTAAAGGACAGGCTAAGCATGTTACAATTTACAGACCCAAGGAAGGCGAGGAACAGGAGTTCCCAGGATACCGGTTAGATGATATTGGTGATATTCCTATGAGGTTGCGATGTCCTTTAGCACATTCACTCTCTCTTCTAAGAATTCCAGAGGTGTCCTCAGACTTCAGTCTAATGGTTGGCTGAAATATCTGTGTTTGTCTCAGTCAGATGCTGGTAAGCTCTTTCAGAGGACAGCCATGCTAGGCTCCTGTATGCAAGCACAATACGACAGCACAATCCTTATGAATTTTTAAGAGAAGACACACTTTAAAACTTTTGATAAACTCAGAAATCAATGGGAAACTAAGAGAATTTTTAGAAATCTAGTAATTAACACTATTTCAAAAATGAATTTCCAGTGAATAAAGAAAAAAAATACTCATTTCCCCTACAATCACCTTCGACTTACAGTCACCTTTGCTTGAGAGACTGCCAGGTATATTAAAACAAAGGCCATCAATTTTTGATGGAAAGAAGGCCATAGGAAGACCTAGAAATGGCTGTGGATGGGAGACAGGAAGAAAAGTTAGGAGAAAAAAAATTAAAACTAAATCAAAGAAAAAGTTATTTTAATATGATTTCTTACAAAAATACTAATTTGGTTCATAAAACTTCTGACAAATAATAAACATAAATGACAAAAAGCCACTGTTGGTATATATAGACTCTGTTCATTATCGTCAGTTGAAATAAAAATAGAGTAGTAAAAAGTAGAGACTTTCAAAATCTTTTCAAGCAGACACTTGATAAAATGTCATGATTTATTTAGTTTTTTTATTTTCCATAATTATCTATATAGGTATTTTTTCATTTATTTTTGTTATTAGATTATAATATTAGTGGTTCTCAAACTGTGTGTCATGACATGTATGGGGGATATACCCTTCTTATGGGGTTCACCAAAGATCATCCAAAAACATGGATATTTATGTTACAATTCATAACTAATAATAGAATTACAATAATGACATATCAATGAAGATAATTAGTGATTAGGGACACCATGACTTGAGGAACTATGTTAAATGTACCAGCATTAGAAACATTAAGAACCATTGGACTATAATACCTTTATTTCACTTTCTGTTCTATTTCTTTCTGCCAAATCCTCCCAAATACCCTTGTATTCTCTCTTTTCCTCTTTCTACATGTTACTTTTTGTATCTTTTCAGAGCTCACTATTTAGTATGGCTTGCCAATTTGTATGCTCTTTTCTGAAGAAGATTATTTCTTCCACTGGCAACATTTCTTAGCTGCCTGTAATTCTTTGAATAGGGCTGAGGCCTCATGGGCTTTTCTTCATCCAGGTTAACATGTCTGTATTGTCCTTGTTCATCTCATGGATATGAATTTTCAGTTTTTAGTGTTAAATCTTATATCCCTAATTTTCTATTTGGTCCAAATAACTTCATATTTTAAAATCCAGTAATAATTTTATTATATGTGCATTAAAATGTGTTAAAAATTGAAAATCCAATTATAAGATACATGTGGTAATTGAAAAGGGTGCCTTAACCAAGTATGTATTTTAATTCCAAATAACATACAATCTTCTAAAATCTTGTTTACTTATCTATTATATTTGATATAACACTATCTGTTTTACAGGTACAGTTTCATCAAATCTTGATAGCTTTAAGATGATGTAATTTTCTCATCTCACTCATAAGTCATGGAGAATGAGGTAAATAGTTTTTTGTCAAGCAACTTGAGCATCTGAATATAAAAGTATATACAATATTTGCTTTCTCTAACCTCTGAACCAATAAAGCTCTATAATTGATGAGTAATGTAACAACACTTATTAACTAAATTAACAGAACATCAGAAAAGACTCGCATACATCACTCAACAAGTCAGCAGAAATAGAGCTTCCACAGGAGTGTGAATAAGAAGAAACTAGGCCAGACCAGAGTGCTTCACACAAAGATAGAGGGTTTTTTTTTCTTCTTATCCTCTCTATCCAGTCTCCTTGTTAAATTTCATATGCTTTTTACCACTTTTCATAACACTTATCTAACTTCTCATATCACAAAAATTTTAATTTCTTAAACACAGCAGTGTATAAGTTAGATCTGAAGCATTCAATGAAGACATAATAAAATTTTGACACATTAACACGTATCGATATTGTCCTGCCTTTTGTGCTTGAGACAATATATCTACCAAATCTTATTCTTCTTTAGAAGCAATGTTTTTAATTCGCAAATTTTTCCACCAAAGTTTTAGAGGAGTGGTTAAGACAAATAGAATTCAGTTTCATGTCCCACTCTTGTTGAGAACATCGTTTCATCATGGATGGTCTGGAATGTTCCTTGCCATTTCAGTAGCTCCAGCCTTCTTGAACAAATGAGCAAAGTGTGAAGCCCAGTTTACTAGTGAGGTATGCATATATCTTAATTGTTCAGAAGATTTTAATGAGTTATCTTATTTTCCAAATAGCACCTTCATTAGCTTCATATAAATGCTTTACATGGATTTAAAAAAATAATACTGTTTATTTTTGACTCTTCTGTAAAATCTAGACTGACTTCCTATAGGACAAGGATTCACAAGTTTCCTAATACTGAGTCCATTTAATACCATTTGTCGTGGTGATTCCAACCATGAAATTATCTTCATTGTTATTTCATAAATTATAAAGGAAATATTTGTGTTTTCTGGTGTTTTTGGTAACTCTTATAAAAGGCTTATTCACAGGAACTGCTGACCTAGTATCACTGTGCTTGTGTTTAACACAGTCCAAGAAATTAGCATACATAGTTCAATTACTTCTTACCTTTATTGAGTCTTCCTAAGGACTCAATACTGAAAGTAATACAAGGCCTTAGTTCTCATTAATTAAAATGTTCTAATGAATCAGAGGGAGGGAGGAACTTGGGAGAAAGAGGGAATGGGTAGGGGAAAGGTGAAACAGAATCATGTATGGGAGAGGGGCAGGAGAGAACCCTAGAGGGCCAGGAGAATGAATGGAAATAGGCATCCTGGTTGGGGGGAAGGAAGATGAGGGTATCCTTTGGAAAGGACTAGATACCTAGACTAGAGAAATTCTCAGTATTCAATGGGAGTGACCTTAGCCAAAATGTTCAACAATGAGGAGAGGAACTCCAAGAGTCCACCTCCAGTAAATAGACAAGGCATCATCAAGTAGAGGGACTGGCTTAGCAACCCAGAGTAAAATTTCTGACTTAGGACTATTCCTGTCTAAAAGAACTGCAGGGACAAAAATGGAGAAGAGATTGAAGGAAGGGCAGTCCAATGACAGGCCCAACTCAGGATCCATCTCATGGGTGGAAGGGGTACCAAGGCCTGACACTATTAGTGATGTTATGATGTGCTTAAAGATGGGAGCCTTGCATGGCTGTCCTTTGAGAGTCCTTACCAGCAGCTCACTGAGACAGACACATATTCTTGCACCCAGTCACTGGACTGAAGTTGGGACCCCAAGTTTGATTAAGGGGAAAGATTGAAGAAACTGAAGGTAAGAGCAACCCAATAAGAAATCCAGCAGTCTCAACTAGTCTGGACACCAGTGTGCTCCCAGAGACTGAGCCACCAACCAGGAGCATGCATGGGCTGGTCCAAGGTTCATGGCACATATTCAAGAGGTCTGATTGATCTGAGTTCTGTGCAAGAAATGGAGCTTAATCCTCTAGAGAATTGGGACCCCAGACAAGGATGTCTGGTGAGGGAGGGTACATACTCTTGGAGGCAAGAGGGAGGAGGAATGGGATGAGGAACTGTGGGAGGGGGTGCCGAGGAAGAACATAATGACTGGAATGTAAATAAATAAAATAATTTAAAGTATTAAAAAATAATAAAATATAATAAAATATAATAAAATAAAATAGCTGAATTATATGTGTTTTTAAAATAAGTTTTACATTTCATTGTGAAATCTTTCCAATTATTTTTACACAACTTAACAAAATCAAAAAATATTGTTTCATTTATGAAAAGTTTTAGGTTCCATTCTAAATGGTATCACACTAATCACATTCATAGATAAGAATTAAATAAGAATGTGAAGTAGAAAGGAACACAGGGCTATCTCATTGCATATATGTATATGCCTCATGTTTTTGTTACACAAAACAAGCGATTTACATAAGGAAAAAACTCTTGATAGACAAAACTATAAAAACTACAATAAAAATAATTGAATGTGAAGAATATTTACATAAAAAATTAAAATGTCCCCACTTCTCTAGCATGTTCACAAACAGTTCTTTAGTTAAAAGTGTAATGGCTATAGATTCTACCACCCTCAGATATAAAATTGTAACATTTTGATCTGGGGATGTAATTAAGTCAGAAGAGCACTACTGCCTAAGCATGATACTTCCCAATCCCTAGCACACTATCAAAAAGCTAGGAATGTCACTGCTTCCTTTTTATTTCCATCACTGTATGCAGAAACAGTATAAAATAAACCTAGCACCCAGTCCAACACATTATCAGTTAAACAGAACATTTAGTTATCTATTCCACCATAAGAAAGGATTAAAATCCATGTTATATCCTGGCCAGCTTGTATACTATTTAATAATTAAATATGTATTCTCAAAGTTAAATAGCCTGGGTAGGCTATGAGACTATAATTAGTCTTCAACCTCATGAAAAATCAGAGAATGACCAATATATCTGTAAAAATAGGAAGCTCACCATTTCTTCTAGAACTGAGACCGGCTGTAGAGAAAATTTTCTACTTGCATAATCCCCAGTTAGCAACACGTGAGAGCAAGTCTGCAGCCTTCTAGCCTAGGATCATCTGACAGACTACCGAAACACAGAATTTCAAAGGGCTGGTCATTCTGGCTTGGCAGAAATTATCGGTCAAATATTTAATTATATTAATAAATTATCTTGAAAGTACTCTAACCATAAACTCAGAATCCTTAACTGACATGTTCAATCATCACAGATTAGTTTTTTAATAGCAATAAAGAACTGGGTATAAGCCTTGTATACTAAAATGTGTGGTATAGGCACAATGCCTATATATGAGAGTAACATTATAAATTTTAAACTGATAAGAAATTCATAACAAAAAAATCTAAACTTGTATCAAATAAATTCTGTACCAATGTAAAAGATTATAACTTTAGCTTGGTAACAAATATAAGAATTTCTACCAAATGAGATTATGACTGTACAATAAATTCTAGCTAATTCCTCCCTGTTCAATTATAAACATTTCTAAATTCCCTTGAAATACAACCTTACAATAACAACTTTTAGCCTCCCAAAGTTTAGAGAATCAGAGTGATGACCCCTCAATGAATTCTCCAAGCTGTATGTGGGCGTGGAGATATCCTGGATGGGGATGTGTGTGAGAGGAGATAGGGAAAATGAAATGACTGTTGTAGTCAGATATCTGTCTTATCTGGATCTGGCTAAAAGTCCTTGAGATCAGGAATCCAAGCAGGCCAGTTAAGCATTTTGATGTCGAGCTTGGCAAGCTGCACATTCTTCAATATATAATTCTCAAAACAAAAATTTAGAATCAAGATATCTTTTTGTTTGATTCTCTTGAATTTAGTTTTTCAGGTCGCCTACATTTATCATATCTAATAAGTATAAATCTGGAAGGTGTCCAAAGCTTCATCACCCTTTTTAAAAACACAAAGACAATATCTTTTCCCCAAAATACCATGTTCTTTAGTCTGCAACCAGAAAAGTGTGTATCTCGTATTCTCTCCCAGAGAAATAATATAATCGCAAAACTCAGACTCACACCCATTATTAAAATTAGAACAATTTTAAAAAATGAAGTAAGCTAAACAACAATGTATGAGCCAGTTTAGACTTTTCTAATCTGTCATGTCAGGAAATTAACCTAAAATTTCCATGGAGCACATGTTAAAAGAATATGAGACTCTGCTATGGTTATCAAAAATAACCACAAACCCTCTCTAGCTGGCATTGTCAAGCCATATGGTATTATTAGGTTAATTAATAAAACAATTAAATCACATTTTTACTAATACCAATACCAATAAGAAGTAAGCAACTTGTCAAACTAAGATTTTAGTCCAAATATATTTATCTGTTAAGTTCTCTACACGGAGCATCAGACTTTTATTTATTAATAACTCTTATAATATTATATGTCTGTATTCACTCTGCCTGGTGTTACAGATTTTTATTTATTTCTATCTAGTTCCGAATCGTATGCAAAATTCCTCAGGTGAGTTGGACAGACTCTGCATATAAGTATGCTAAAAGCAAATAAACCAGCTTTTTAAATAAATCATACCCTAATCGACATCTGCTAAGTAAGCAGAAAGCTTCTGGTTTTTTGTTTTTTGTTTTTTGATTGTTTGTTTGTTTGTTTGTTTTTAAGCTCTCTATGGTTAGGAGCAGCCTGTACTTTTCACAGTAGGGGACATGAGCCTGTGAACAGACTCTCCCTCTGTTCCTTTGTTTATGTTTACCATGCTTGGGCCATCACATGACTCAGCATGGCCCCAGTCACTTTTCATTTAGAAAATAAAACTTTCTGAGACTGAAAAACTTCAATATTTAGTGGATTCTTGCCTAATGTGTTGGTTTGCCACTTGTGTAGTACGGGATAAAAGAAAACCTTTTTTATTTTTTTAACACAACAGTGTTGTGTGACACCTTTGGCAGGACAGTGTTATAAAGACAAGTGACAGAGAGAACATGCTAGAAACAGGTGAAAACAGAGCAAACAAGACAATGGGAATGAACCAGAATAATGGAACATATTGACAAAGTTAGTTTAATTCCAAATAGAGCCATTCAGTGAGAAGCTAAGAGAAGCCACACTGAATGAGTTGACTTTGTAAATTGGATTGTATGGGAGTTAGATGCTTCTAACCCTAGGCCTGTGGATAGTTAGAACAGGGAAGGAAGCATTCTGGGCTCTTCTCAAGCAGTATATTCATACAGATTGCATACAGCTCTCATTTCATTCCTCAATTTGATGAAATAAAAGCAAAATACACAGAAGGAAACCAGGGTTGACTTCTCTCATGTGCACACAGATTTAGACAGAAAAACAGGCACACACACACACACACACACACACACACACACACACACACATACATATACACGTGTACACACACACACACACACCTAAAGTAATCACAAGTATATGAAACAAATGGATTTTTCTGCTTTCCTATTTTCAATCACTAAAGTAATTATATAGTAATCATTATACAATAATTGTATATTGGAAACTATAAATCAGTAATGTAACAAATTCAAAAAGGCATTAGTAAATGGGCAGATAGTCTGATCTCTAACTGTTAAAACAACCGAAAGTATCGTGGAAACTGTTTTAAAAATAAAAAAGATTCTAAATATCCTCTATCAGAACTCTAGCGACATTTTCCTAATAGAAATATAAGTCAGCATCAAATTCATGTGGAACCATAAGTGATATAGGCAAATATTATGGAGCAAACAAGCATATCTTGAAGAAACACTCTACATGATCCCAAAATATGTCAAAATGCTATAAAAGTAAAAGCAACATAACATTGAAGTGAAAACACAGAGAACATTGAATAGGATAGAAATTCTAGAAATAAAACTGTTCATGCAGTGTCAATATATTTTTAATAATGATATATATGTGTAGCATAAATTCACTAGGTCCTTAGTTTGAACTGGACATAAAAATAACTATACGTTGGATTATAGCCTTAGATCTAGGGCATATGTATATACCTTTCCAAGGAAAAATGCTGTGAGAAAGTTCATGCAGGTGACCACAGCAGGGACTGTATTGGATGGAGCTCCAAATATAGAAACAACAAAATTTAATGAAGCCTCATTACTTCCTCATGGCATATAAAAATATCACCGTAATAAAAGCATAGCATACTTGGAATATACTTTTAAAATTATACCTGATAATGTTTTAATAATAAAAATATAAATACATGAATAAGTAGTAGAAAAGAGAAGAAAATTTGAAATATCTAAGAGGCTTGATGAGATTTTCTGGATGGTGAGGGGAGGGTTCAACTAAGACATAGGAGAATCCAAGAAAAGATCCTGGAAGATGTCAGGTTTACTAATAATCAGCATTGTATAAATCAAAATCATATTAAATTATGTCCCACTTGCTAGAATGTTTATTATCACACTCAGAAGAGAGAAGATATTGACTACACTATGGAACAACAAGAAGGAATCAGTTGCTTGGGGACATACATGCCTGCTTATGTTTCTGGGTCCACCATCCTAGATCCAAAACTCAGTATTAACCCTGTGTTTCTCTCCCTTTTAATTTTGTCTTTCATCCTCATTTTTTCTGATGTCTCTTTGTCCATCCATTCTCTTTTCTGATTACCTACCTTTTACCTCTTTTACTTGCTATTATGGTCAATTCACACAAACTATGAAGAAAAATTTCTCAAATTTTTATTTACATAATTTTTTATTAATTTTTGATACTTTCATATGTTAAATTTCCCTCAATCCATTCCACTGTTCATGTCTAATTCCTCCCATGTACCCCACACTTGCTTTTCTTTCAGAATTGAAATAAATGGAGATTCTTGGCATTAGGAAATTACCTTGATATAGCTCTGAATCTAGGAAACCAGAAAGGTTCCCACTTAAAGCTAAAAGGGGGAAAACCATTTTTTTTTCTCTCAGGATTTGAAATTTACTGCACCAACCACATCTAAATAATCTTTAAATAATTGCCTTTTGTAATGGAGCAGCTGATCAAATCGTTCCAAGTTTATAATTTCTAACACTAACACTCTTAACCTCAAAATTTTATGACCATAGATTATTTTGGTGTGTGTGTGTGTGTGTGTGTGTGTGTGTGTGTGTGTGTGTGTGTGTGTGTGCGAGAGAGAGAGAGAGAGAGAGAGAGAGAGAGAGAGAGAGAGAGAGACAAACACGGGGGCGGGCTGGGGAAGAGAATGACAGACAGAGCTGTGAGCTACCGTGTGGTTTCTGAGGAACTAAATCTCTTTCTTTGGAAAGAGCATCTAGCATTTCTAACTGTTGAGCAATCTCTCTAGCCCCTACATTATTTTAATGGAACAAAGGTTTGAAATTTACCCAAAAATGGGCAAATCTCTACAGGATCAAGGGCCTACCCTCCCACTGATCTCTGGAGTAGTGGAGCAGGAGAGGGTGGTGAGGGGAGAAAAGGAAGTTTTTAGGATGAGTGCTTGTGGAAAGGTACCCTGGGACTGGGATATCTTTTGCGATGTAAATGAATACAATGACTAATAAAAATAATGAATTAAAGAAATGAAATAAAAAATGAAGAGAGAAAGAAAGAAAGAAAAAGCAAGCAAGAAAGAAAGAAAGAAGGAAGGAAGGGAAGAAAGGTGGGCGGGCAAACACAGATATCAGAGATCCAAAAGAAATTCCAAATCAAGTTAGATAATTTTTTTTCACCTATATCATTCAAAGGTCCTCTTCAAGAGAGGAGAAATATCAAACCCAGCCTTTAAAGAGAAAAAAAGCATGGACATTCTTGTCTCAATGGAATAAGTATTTAGGTGTTGGCGTGTGAACTAGAAAAAGGCTGGATCGAAACATTTTAGGTTTGTGTACTTTGCTCTCAATGGAAAATATAAACTCAATGGGAAAAGGAATCTTTTAATGAATTTAAATCAGTCTTTGTAATATCATTTATGAGAAAAGATATAATAATGTTTTTCTCTGGTGACATTTTATTCCTTTAAATTTTCAAGTGAATAACTTTATAAAAATAGCATCTGAAAGCACTGTTTTAAGAATATAAATGAGCTCTAGCTATTAAATAAAAATTTTAATATTTCTCCTCATATAGTTTTGCAGCAGTACCAGAAACATCTTTTGTATGGTCTACTAATTATTAATCACCACTAGAGGGCAGGGTTATTTCTAAATTTTACTAAAATTTGATTCATTAATTCTGACTCTGAAAAATATAATGGAATTATACTTACAGTTTTGTTTGCATTTTACTAAAGCAATTTCTATATGTTACCATTTAAGTTTTATTTTAATGTAGTTATTTCTCAAAATGTTCTTATGTTTAGTTCACAAATCCCATCCTACTCAATGCATTATCTTTTAAAGTAAGGCCATTCATGGTCAAGACACAGATTCTACTCTGAGCTTTAGCTGTCCATATTTATTAATTTGACATTGTTGTAAACATTTATTAAGTAAAAAAACAAATATTATAACTATTAAGGTTGAACAGGTGGTCTTGCTAAAATAGAATTTTTGATTCAACGCCTCATCAAATATGTCTGTTACTAGCGATTTTGTAAAACACCAGATTCATACTCTTCTATCTAGTATTCAAATGGGGAAGCTTTCCTGTTCATATGTGGCTCCTTCTCTACCAGAGTGTGTATTATACTCAAAAGGCCCAATAACCGCATGGTTTCTGGTACTCTGCAGTTGCAGTTTTCTGTGATGGTCTGTGCTGCAAAAAGAAGCTGCTTGTATGAGAGATGAGAATTATAGTTATATGTCCTTATAAACATAAATATTTAGAATTTAGTTAGAAATTAAGCTAGAATAATAAAATGGCAAATGTAGGTACTCCTTCTATACAATACCTTCATTAGCTCTGTGGAGTTGGCTAGTTTCTAATACTAAGCATAGTTTCCCTCTTGCTATTTCTCTGACTAATAAGAGGAAGTTTAGAATACCCATGATAAAACCACAGAATATATGAAGCTCAAGAAAAAGGAAGACCAAAGTGTGGATGCTTTAGTCCTATTTAGAAAGGGATACAAAATGATCATGGAAGATAGAGGGAGAGAGGGACCTGGGGAGGAGAGAGGAATAGGAGGGAAAATAGGGGTGGGGCAGGATCAGGAGCCTGGGGAGAAGTACTGATGATCAGGAATTTAAACAGAAGTATGTAGCAGTGGGGCATGGGGAACTGGAGGTAGCCACTAGAAAGTCCCAGATGCCAAGGAAGCAAGAGGTTCCCAGGACCCACATGGGATGACATGAGCTAAAACACCTAACGAAGGGAAGAAAGAACCTGTAGAGACCAAGTCCAATGGTTAGACATTACCCCTAGTTGAGGAGTGGGCCGCTCACCTATCTCAAAAACATTGGCCCAGAATCGCTCCTATCTAAAGGAAATTCTGGGACAAAGAGTGGAACAGAGACATAATGAAAGGTCATCAAGAGACTGACCCACCGATGGATCTACCCCACCTGCAGACATGAAAACCAGACACTAGTGCTGATGCCAAGATGCATTGATAACAGGAGCTTGGTATAGCTGTGCCTTGAGAGGCTCTCATAGAGCCTTATCAACACAGATGCAGATGCTCGCAGCCAACTATCAGACTTAGTACAGAGACCCCAATGGAGGAGTTAGGGGAAGGACTGAAGGAGCTGCAGGGTTTTGCAACCCCATGGGAAGAACAACAATATCAACCAACCAGATGCCCCAGAGTTCCCAGGGACTGAACCACCAACCCAATAATACACTTGGAGCGATGCATGGCTCTGTCTGCATATGTAACAGAGGATTGCCTTATCTGGCATCAATTGGAAAGGAAGTCCTTTGTTCTGTGGATACTAGATGCCACAGCAAAGGGCTAAGGCGATGAGGAAGGAGTGGGTATGTGGTTTGGGGAGCTCCCTCATTAAAGCAGGGGAGGGATTAAAAAGAGGGGGTTTGTTGAAGGGAAACTGGGAAGGGGGATAACATTTGAAATGCAATTAAATAAAATAACCAATACAAACTAAAGAAAGAAAAAAAGACTACTCAGAGAGCTGTTCCTCACTTTCATGGTATGTATCTATCATTGTCACATTGGGAAAAACAACATGCTTTGGAGATGTGGTGACTCATAGGTTACAAAGAGAAGTTGTTAGTCAGGGTTGTCCAATGAAATCTTATACAATACAAAGACACATATTGTCTCTAACTCCTGTGTGGACAGTAATATGTGCAGATATTAAATTGTTAACATAAAGTAGATATGCATTGACAATGATTAGGGCATAAGAAGCAATGAGGGAAATGGAGGGAGGTTTGATAAGAACAAAAATTATTGTATAAAATTCATAAATAATTAGAAGAAATGTACATTTTTCCCAGAGGTGGAATGTAATTCTCTATGATAGAAAATAACATAAAGTTTAAACTCTTAGCCAAAGACCTTTGAGATGGAACTCACCTGAATGTTTTCTCACAGATATATCTTTAAATACAATACCACTTCATGTTAAAAGTAGTGGAAAGATCAGGAATTAAAGGATCATACCTAAACATAATAAAAGAAGTTTACTGCAAACCAACAGCCAATATCAAATTAAATGGAGAAATGTTTGAAGCAATCCCAATAAAATCAAGGATTCTTCCCATATCTATTCAACATAGTACTCAAAATGCTAGTTAGAACAATAAGACAACAAAAGAAAATCAAGGAGATGCAAAGTGGCAAAGAAAAAAAAATAAATGTATCACTATTTGAAGATAATATGATGGTAGATGTAAGCAACCCCAAAATTCTACCAGAGAAATTTCCAACTGATAAACAACTTTAGCAAAATGGCCAGATATAAAATTAACACAAATAAATGAGTAGCCTTTCTCTCTGCAAATGATAAACAGGCTGAGAGAAATTAAGAAACAATTCCCATCACAATAGCTACAGATAATATAAAGTATCTTGGGCTAACTATTCAAACAAGTGAAAGATCAGTACGAAAATAATTTCAAGTCTATCAAGAAAAAAATCAAAGAAGATCTCAGAAAATGGAGAGACCTTCCATGCTCATGCATTGGCAGTATTCACATAGTAAAAATGGCCATCCTACCAAAGGCAATCTACTGATTCAAAGCAATCCATATAAAAACCCCAGAACATTTCTTAAAAGACATGGAAAAAACAATTATCAAATTCATTTGGAAAAGGAAAAAACCCAGATTAGCAAAAATAATAATTAACAATAAAAGAATGGCTGGGGGAATCACCATCTCTGACTTCAAGCTCTACTACAGAGCAGTAGTGATAAAAACTTCAAGGTATTGTTACAGAGACAGACAGGTTGACCAATGGAATAGAATTGAAGATCCAGAAACAAAACAACACACTTATGCACACTAGGTCTTTGATAAAGAAGCCAAACATATACAATGTTAAATAGAAAGCATCTTCAATAAATGGTGCTGGTATAATTGGCTTTCTGTATGTAGAAAAATGAAAATAAACCCATAATTGTCACCATACAAAAAGTTCAAGTCAGAGTGGATCAAAAACTTCAACATTAAACCAGATACACTCAATTTAATAAATGAGAAGGTAGGAAAAAGATTAAACCCATTGGCACAGGACAGGGGAAAATTTCCTAAACAGAATTCCAATGGCTCCTGCTCTAAGATTAAGAATTGATCAATGAGACCTCATGAACCTGGAAAGATTCTGTAAGGCAAAAGAAATAGTCAATAAGACAAATTGGTAACCTATAGATTGGAAAAAATATTTATTAACCCCGTATCCAATAGAGAGTTAATAATGTATATAAAAACTCAAGAGACAACATTTAAATTAACACAATCAGAAATGAACATAACAACAGAAATGGAGTAAATAAAGAAAATCATCACATCCTCCCACAAAGGTCTATATTCAACAAAACTGGAAAATCTGGATGAAATAGACAAATTTCTAGACAGATATTGGATACCAACATTAAATCAGGATCAGATAAACCATCTAAACAACCCCATAACTCCTAAAGAAATAGAAGCAGTCATTAAAAGTCTCCCAACCAAATATATTCCAGGAATAGATGGATTTAGTACTGAATTCTATCAGACCTTCATAGCAGATCTCATACCAATACTCCCCAAACTATTCCACAAAATAGAAACAGAAAGAAGACTACACAATTTATTCTATGGGCCATAATTACATTTATACCTAAACCACACAAAGACCAAAGAAAGAAAAATAACTTTAGACAAATTTCCCTTATAAATATGCATAAATACTCAATAAGATTCTTGTAAACCAAATCCAAGAATATATCAAAATGATCATCCATCATGATCCATCATTCCTGGGATGCAGAAATGATTGAATATATGGAAATCCATCAACATAATCCACTATATAAACAAACTCAAACAAAAAATCCATATGACCAACTCATTTATATATGACAAAATTCAACATCCCTTCATGATAGAAGTCCTGGAAAGATCAGGAATCCAAGGTCCATATATAAACATGGTAAAAACAATATAGAGCAAATTAGTAGCCAACATCAATCTAGATGGAGAGAAACTTGAAGCAATCCCACTATCATCAGGGACCAGACAAGGCTGCTCATTCTTTCCCTATCTAGTCAATATAGTACTTGAAGTCCTAGCCAGAGCTATTAGACAACAAAAAGAGGACAAAAGGATAAAAAATTGGAAGGAAGAAATCAAAATATTATTATTTGCAGATGACATGATAGAATATTAAGTGATCCCAAAAACTTCAACCAGAGAATTCTTACAGCTAGTAAATAACATCACCAAGGTGGCTAGATATAAAATTAACTGAAACAAATGGGTATCCTTCCTCTACTCAAAGAGTGAACAGGCTGACAAAGAAATTAGGGAAACTATGCCCATCAAAATAGTCACAAGTAATGTAAAATATCTTGGGGTGACTCTAAAGAAGCAAATGGTGGATCTGTATGACAAACACTTCAAGTCTCTGAAGAAAGAAATCAAAGATCTCTGAAGATGGAAAGGTCTCCCATGCTCATGGACTGGCAGGATAAATATTGAAAAAAATGGCCATCTTGCCAAAAGCAATCTATAGATTTAATGCAATCCCCATCACAATTCCAAGTCAATTCTTCACAGAGTTAGGAAGAACAATTATCATATTCATTTGGAATAACCAAAAATTCAGAATAGCAAAAAATTGGACTATTCTCAGCAATAAAAGAATTTCTGGGGGGGGGAAATCACCAGCCCTAACTTCAAGCTGTATTACAGAGCAATAGTTATAAAAACTGCATGATATTGGTACAGGAACAGGCAGGTAGATCAGTGGAAAATAATTGAAGACCCAGAAATGAATCCACACATATATGGTGACTTGATCTTTGAAAAAGGAGCTAAAACCATCAAGTGGTAAAAACAATTATAACAAATGGTCCTAGTTCAACTTGAAGTCAGTATGTTGAAGAATGCCAATAAATCTACTGTTATCATCTTGTACAAAGCTCAAGTCCAAGTGGATCAAGGATCGACACATAAAACCAGGTACACTCAAACTAATAGAAGAAAAAGTGGGGAAAATCTGGAACATTGGGCCCAGGAGTAAATTTCCTGAACAGGATACCAATAGTCTACTCCGTAAGATCAAGAATCAACAAATGGGACCTCATAAAATTGGGAAGCTTCTATAAGACAAAGGACACTATTAATAGGACAAAACAGCAAACAACAATATCTTTGGGAAAAGATATTTACTAATCCTACATCCAATAGAGGACTAATATCCAACATGTCTAAAGAACTCAAGAAGTTAGACTTCCAAGAATCAAATTACCCTTTTAATAGATGAACTAAAGTGCTAAACAAAGAATAATCAACTGAACAATATCTAATGGCCAATACCCTCCTATAAAAATATTTAACATCCCTAGTCATCAGCGAAATGCAAATTAAAACAACTCTAAGATTCCACTTCAAACCAGTCAGAATGATTAAGATCAAAAACTCTGGTGACAACAGATGCTGGTGAGGATGTGGAGAAAGAGGAACACTCCTCTATTGTTGGTGGTATTCAAGCTGATACAACTTTGCAAATCTTTCTGGCAGTTCCTCAGAAAATTGGACATAGTACTACCAGAGGACCCAGCAATACCACTCCTGGGCATATGCCTGAAATATGCTCCAACAAATCACATGGACACATGCTCCACTATGTTCATAGCAGCATTATTTACAATAGCCAGAAGCTGGAAGGAACCCAGATATCCTTCAACAGAGAAAAAGATACAGAAAATGTGGCACATTTACACAATGTGGTACTACTCAGCTATTAAAAACAGTGACTACATGAAATTGTTTGGCAAGTGGATAGAACTAGGAAATATCTTCCTGAGTGAGGTAACCCAGTCACAAAAGAACACACATGTTTTGTACTCACTGATAATCAGATATTAGCCCCAAAACTCAGAATACCCATACAATTCACAGATCATATGAAGCTCAAGAAGAAGTAAGAACAAAATGTGGATTCTTCAACCCTTCTTAGAAGGGAGAACAAAATATTCGTGGAAGGAAATACTGGGACAAAGTGTCCAGCAGGGACTGAAGAAAAGGTGATCCAGAGACTGCCCTTCCTGGGAATACATCCCATATGCAGCCACCAAACCCAGGCACTATTGCTAATGCCAAGGAGTGCTTGCTGACAATCTGATATGGATGTCTCTTGAAAAGCTCTGCCAGAGCCCTACCAAGACAGGTGAGGATGCTTACAGCCAACCATTGAACTGAGCACAGGGACCCCAATGGAGGATTTAGAAAAAGGAGTGAAATAGCTGAAGTGATTTGCAACTCCATACGAAGAATAAAAATATCAACCAACCAGACCCAGACCCCTAGTTCTCCCAGGCACTTATCCACCATCCAAAGAAAACAGAGGGATGGACCTAAAGTTCCATTTGCATATGGAGCAGAAGATGACCTTGTTGGGGCATCAGTGGGAGGAGAGACCCTTGGTCCTCTCAAAGCAGGATACCCCAGTGTAGGGACATTTCAGGGTGAAGAGATTGAGGGATCAGGTGGGTTCATGTGTGATGGATCAACCTCATAGAAGCAGGGGCAGGGGTTATGGGATAGCAAGATTCTGGAGGGGAAACTGAGTAAGAGGATGACATTTAAATTGTAAATAAAATATATCCAATAAAAAATAAAATCTAAAAAAAATTAAGAATGTAAAAAATATAAAGAATAAAGTATATGAATGAAACCTAACTATAGAAAGAATTTAACAAGTTTTCACATTGTTGTGGAATTAAAAAAAAAAAAAAACCTCAAGAAATGAACCATTGAAAAAAAAACACAAAACCCAATCAAAAAATGGGGTACAGAACTAAATCTAGAACTCACAACACAGGAATCTCAAATGGCTGAGAAGTACCTGAAAAAATGTTCAATGTCCTTAGTGATCAGAGAAATGCAAATCAAAATGACCCTGAGATTCCACCTTACACCAATCAGAATGGCTAATTTCAAAACTTCAGTGACTGTTCATAGCAGCCTTATTTATAATAGCCAGAAGCTGGAAAGAACCCAGATGCCTTTCAACAGAGGAATGGATACAGAAAATGTGGTACATCTACACAATGGAATACTACTCAGCTATCAAAAAAATGACTTTATGAAATTCATAGGTAAATGGATGGAACTGGAAAATATCCTGAGCGAGGTAACCCAATCACAGAAAAACACACATGGTATGCACTCATTGATAAGTGGATATCAGCCCAAATGCTCGAGTTACCCAAATGCACAGAACACATGAAATTCAAGAAGGATGATGAAAATGCGAATGCTTCACTCCTTCTTTAAAAGGGGAACAAGAATACCCTTGGGAGGGAATAGGGAGGCAAAGTTTAGAACAGAGGCAGAAGGAACACCCATTCAGAGCCTGCCCCACATGTGGCCCAAACATATACAGCCACCCAATTAGATAACATGGATGAAGCAAAGAAGTGCAGGCTGACAGGAACTGGATGTAGAACTTTCCTGAGAGACACAGCCAGAACACAGCAAATACAGAGGCGAATGCCAGCAGCAAACCACTGAACTGAGAATGGGACCCCGGTTGAAGGAATCAGAGAAAGAACTGGAAGAGCTCGAAGGGGCTCGAGACCCCTTATGAACAACAATGCCAAGCAACCAGAGCTTCCAGGGACTAAGCCACTACCCAAAGACTATACATGGACTGACCCTGGGCTCTGACCTCATAGGTAGCCATGAATAGCCTAGTAAGGGCACCAGTGGAAGGGGAAGCCCTTGGTCCTGCCAAGACTGAACCCCCCAGTGAGCGTGATTGTTGGGGGGGGCGGTAATGGGGAGGATGGGGAGGGGAACACCCATAAAGAAGGGAGGGGATGATGGCGGAAACCGGGAAAGGGGATAAAAATCGAAATGTAAATAAAATACCTAAGTTAATAAAGATGGAGAAAAAAAAAAAGAATGAGGACATTCTGAGATTTGCAGGCAAGTGGATGGAACTAGTAGATATCGTTCTGAGTAAGGTAACTCAGACGCCAAAGGACATACCCAGTATGTTCTCACTGATAAGTATATATCACCCCCCTTCCCTCTAAAATAAACAAGTACAGTATACCTAAGATACAATCCACAGAACTCAAAAAAGTCAACAAGATTAAGGGCCCAAGTGAGGACGTCAGTCCCACTTGGGAGGGAGAATAAAGCAAGCACAGGGGGAGAGAGGAACCTTGGAGGGAAAGGGGGTAGGAGTGATGGGAGAGGGGAACGTGACCTACTACTGAGTGGGTGAAAAGGACTGAAGCCCTGAGGGCCTTCAGAAAGAATGGAAACAGCAAGGTCGGGAGGATGAAGGTTGTGAAGAACCTCTAGAATGTACTAGACACCTGGGAGGTTAGAGAACCTCAGCATTCAAAGGAGGAGCCTATATGAAATTCCCTACAGTGGGAAGTGGGAGCAGGTCAGCTCACCTACAGCAGAAAGACAGGCATCAAATGAGTGATAGGGTTGCTATTCCACAGTCAAAACTCTGACTCATAATTCTTTCTGACTGAAAGATCCACAGGGACATAAAGGGAGAAGAGCTGAGGAAAATGATGTCCAGTGACAGGCCCAAAGTGGGATCCAGCTCAAGGAGAGGCTCTAAGACCTGACACCATTACTGAGTCTATGGGGTGCTCACAAAAAGGGACCTACCATGACTGCTCTCCAAAAGACCTCAAATGCAGCTGAAAGAGTCAGATGCAGATATGTGCACCCAACCAATGAACAGGAGCTGCTGACCCCTCTGGTTGAATTAGGGAAAAGCTGGAGGAAGCTGAGGAGGAGGGCAACCCTGTAAGAGGACCAGCAGTCTCAACTAACCTGGAACACCTCCCTGCCCCCTGTCCCCTGAGCTCTCCCAGACTCTGGATCACTAACCAGGGAGCATACACCAGCTGATATGAGGCCTCCAACACAAATACAACAGAGGACTCCTGGGTCTGGGTTCAGTCAGAGAAGATAAACCTAAACTTCAAGAGACTGGAGGCCCCAGGAAGTTTAGAGGTCTGATGAGGTGGGTGGGATGGGGACATCCTCATGGAGACAGGGGTTGGGGAGGACATATAGAATGTGGAACAGTCAGAGGGTTGATTGGGGGGGATAAAATCTGGAGTGTAAAAATCATAGATAGATAGATAATATTAGATAGATAGATAGATAGATAGATAGATAGATAGATAGATAGATAGATGATAGATTAAAAATAAAATATAATAGTACCCTAAGCTACCATGCAAGCTTTTAAAAAGGAAGATAACCAACAATCCTCGAATCTATTAGGCTACTGAACTACACTCATGCATATTATAATCAATATCTTTGGGCTTATTCATTAAAAGGTAAAAAGGTGTGTATAATATGTGTATAACAAAATTATTAAATTATTAAAATTATTATCAATATAAAGTTAGTTGTATATGTATATGTGCAAAATTTTGTAGCATGCTCAGATTTTTCTTTAATAAAAGAAAATATCTAGTGTTCTAGATGAAGTGACTCTTCTTATTGTTTGTGAAATCTGAGAGTGATTTCTTATGTCCTTGAGTTCATTTAGTAACACAAAAATGCAAATGTTTAGAAGGATACATAGGAATTTTATCTCTGACTCCCGTTATTGTAAAGGAATATAAATATTTACAGCATTATCCCATGATATCTCTTTTGGACTTGGTATAATGAGACTATAGTGACTATTTTTTTTTAAATAAAACAAAATCCTTATCTTCAGACTTCAGTATATTCATGTTTTTGACTGTACAATAGCAAAGGCATTATGGCTTCCTACGCTCAGAATTCAGAAACACATAATCAGTCTAAATATAACCCATATTCCTGAGAGACGCACAAACTTAAAATTAGAGCTATGAGTAATTTATAAGTGGCTTAAAGAATATGAATATTAAAAATCCTAAGAAGAAAAATAGAGAAGTAGTTAATTATAATTCACTTCCTAGATCCATTTGCATAGAAAGTCTGTATGGTATATTTAACTGATTTTTTCACATAATATTTTGCATCTTCTCCTAGTGAATACAAGTAAATCTACTTTAAATGATTTGTTCTAGAGATGCATGAGAAACTAAATGTTAGATATTGCAGCAATCCTCTGTTTGTATACTGAGAAATTATGTCAACTTTATTTTCTTCCTTTGTTTACTTCCTATGTCTGATTTTAAAAGGGATTAAAAATCCCCTTTCAGTAATATAAAAAAGTTAGAACTACTCAAAGACTAGCTTAGGCAATTGACATTCTCTTTGTTGTGAACTAGGCATTTTAAAAATAATAATTCTGCTTCTCTAAATAGACTGTATTTATATTAATTCCCCTGGGTTAGAGAAATACTCCAGCAATAGAAATACTTATTTTGGAAGTATGCTCAATAGCAGGCTTTTAGCCTTCTCTACTTAGTCCAAGGAAGCCCATAGATGTCCTGTCCCATCAAATGTCTATCCTGTTGACAGCAAGAGAAATCTCACACCATTTTCATCACTCTTGTAGCCTTTCAAGGAGTTAAAAATAATATTACTCTCAAGATGAGAGCACCTTGGACTGTGGTATAGACATAGATATTTATAAAATGATATGATAGCATGGCAATTTAGTAGAATTTGAAATATCAGATTCTACACTATGGACTATGTCCTAATCCATGGGATTTTGAGCATGATTCCAGAATCAGGTATGAAATTCTGTCAAGAGGAACAGAGAACCAATCCAGAGACCTTGGAGGGAAATGAGAAATATATATATATATATATATATATATATATATATATATACTCTAAACATTATGAAAAGTCAGAACATGCAAATTTAATGTGAAGGATGGACTTCGTATACTAAAAATATACTAGGATGTTACCCGAAAGGTGAAAACTCAAGTCTGAGAAACTACTATATATTCCACAATAAAAAATACCTGGCTCATTTTAAGCCTCAAAAATCATTGTCCTTTAAGAGCTAACACTTTTTGTCTGACATAATACCTAAGGATCTGACTCCAGTTATATTCTGGGCCTTCCTTGAATAAGTAGTTTTCTCTTGCCATAAAAGTTAGGCATTTTTCCTTTCTCATGTTAATTTTTAATATATCTATTTAATTTTCTGTCCACAGTAGGATACTAAGAAAATGAAGATTCCGTGTCCTCACCCTGGCATCCTCTTAGCAATGCATTATAATTATGTGCATAGCAATGTTACTCAACACACAGTTTACTCATGAATGTAAGAAATACATCTTAAACCTGAAATATTTAATGACACTCTTTTCATAAAAGTTTACTTAAGAATACTTGCCTTTTGTATTTACAACCATACCAGTATATGTTAAAATACATTATTTATTGGTGGAAATGGTTTATGTAAGAATCTACACATTTTATGAAAATTAATATCCTTTCAGGTAATCCTAATTTCTTCCTGTTTGACAATGATAAGTATCTAAATAGTTACTGGCAAGTAACTAAACAAAACTACAAATCATGTTATATTAGTATAAGTTTAACATACTCAATTATCACAGAAAACACATTTGCATATTTGATTCTCATGAGATTTTAATATAAACAATGTTTGAGAAAACATTCATTTTAGTCTGTCAGTAAATAATCAGTGCCATAAAATATATATTTATACTTACTTGTGTTTGAAAGTTTGACCTGAACGAAGCTTTAGCTTCTGTAAATAAAAAGGAAGCACAGTTTTTATATAATATCATGGTTGAAGAAAAATTTGAATGTACTCACTTAACAATGAGACACACATATACACTTAAGCATGCACCTACACACACATACATGCACATAAAATGAATTTTCCTTTGGAGAGCGGTACATTCTATATTTAAGTCACTAAAGCTGGATTGGCTGAGAATGGAGCACATGTAAGCAAGAATGAGGCAAAACCATGCTTAATGACCAGACTGTATTTTTTGCCTATAGAGGGCACTGAGATTTGTTAAAGTAATTATTTTTTCTAGAGATGAAACAGAAATACAAACATGTATTACAAGAGAAAAGTAAAATAAGTAATACCCTGTAAAAGAATACTGGAGAGAAACCAAAAGGTGCTGAATCCAGCTTATAGGGAGCATGACGATAAAACAATTACATACGATAAAATATCATATCATAAATGAAATAATGCCCCGCATATAGTTATTTACTTCTTTTTTCTCTAGTTTTTATTTACATTTCAAATGTTAACCCCTTTCCTGGCTTCCCATCCATAAACCCCTTATCCCATCCCCCCCCTGCTACTATGAGGGTGTTCCCCCACTCATCCATCCCTTCTTGCCTTCCTGCCCTGACATTCATCCTCATGGGGGCATTGATCCTTGGTCGGACCAAAGGCTTCTCCTCCTACTGATACCCAAAAGGCCATCCTATGCTACATACACATAGCTGGAGCCATGGGTCTGTCCATGAATATGCTTTTGTTGGTGGTTTAGTCCCTGGGAGCTCTGGTTGGTTGGTACTTATTTTTATGGGGTTGCAAACCCTTTCATCTCCTTCAATCCTTTCTCTAACTCCTTTATTGGGGACCCTGTTCTCAGTTCAATAGCTGGCTGCGAGCATTTGCTTCTGTATTTGTCATGCTCTAGCAGAGCCTCTCAGGAGTAATTTAATTGGATCTAAACATAAAAAGATTGAACAAAATTGTAAATATGTCATTAGAAAGGGGATATTTATAGATTTTGATTATTTTGAAAACAACACAATTGTGATCAGTAACTAAATAATGATTTCGTGTCTCAAATGACGGTTGCATAAGTTTCTGCTTATGTCCAAAACAGTACATGATGTGAATATAATCATAAGAAATTATCAGGCATCACTCAATCAAGGGTGCTTTGCAAGCAAACTAGCCTTTCATCTTCTATAACATCAAGGTCATAAAAATAAGACTAAAAGAAAAACATTTCATCCTGAAAGATATTAGAGAATAAATTGAGGTATTATGGAACTGATTCCCATATTGGAAAAAATGGGAAAAGCTATATTTGAAATTTTGGATTTAGGGACATTGACACAGTCTGAAAGATAATTTTCTTATGTTTAATGTATTATAGCACTCGATTTATACATGTGAAAGAATTCCCAAATATGAATGTTATTTTTATACCCTCAAATAAAGGGCTACATGAGATGAGAGCTATATCCAAGCTATGTGAATACACGGCTTGGGATGAGCCCAGAACTCTTTGTCTGTTCCAAGTATCCTAGATCTCAACCTGGTTCTAACCTCCACACAATCTAATCTTTCATGCTAAATGACTCAATCTCGAAGCTGAATGGCTTCTCTCTACTTCTGACTTAATTGCTCTGCTTGTCCTTATACTAAGTTTGGCAATATATTCTAATCTCCTGACTCCTTATTCTCTGTCTCATTCTGCCTTCACCTGTGTGCCTAGCTTGTTCCCTCTGTAACTTGTCTCTGTAAAACAGTACTGATAGAACTGCTCTAGGTACTCTTAAACCACCATATACCATATCATACATGCATTTTCTCTATGGCTGCTCTTAAGTAGCCTCTCTTTCCTTTCTTCTCTGTGAGCTAGGAATACACTATCTCTGACTCATTCTGTCAAGTCTTTCAGTGATTTGTAACATTCTCTGGCCATCAATGTATGTCATTGTTTGGGATTAACAGTGGGTGTACACCAATGGCCTGCTGTATTCCACCCAAAGTGTACTAGAGGAGAGTACTATGTCTGCATCCAGTACAGCTACATCGAACAGGCCTAGAAGGACCTTGGATGCGATTCTTTGCCAGGGAAGCCATGTTTCTGGATTAAGATTCTGCTATAACCAATCTAGGGAAATATCACAATAATGTTGATGATTTTATGTTGCTACTAGTTTGTATGAATTATGATATGTAGAACTCAGAGGAGATTGTCATTTCCATTCTATAATATGCAAAGACTTTAGTAGAAAATGTTTGAATTCTGAGAGTACAAATCTTCACAACCTAAGTATATTTCTAATGCCTTACATTGCCTACTGACTTGGAACAAAGACTCTCCATGTTTACACATGAGTTGCCTCTCTGGCAAGGCTACTGGGTTCCAATGTTGAGAGTCCTAGAAGATAGCAATGCTATCATCTTTTAAAACTTGTTCTGGAAATTAGCAAATCCATTTAGTTTTAGGGACAGAGTGTCAGTTTCTTCCTGCTTTTCCATCCCAAAGCCTAACTCAGATACTTGCAATGAGAAGTATGAAAGTCACTTAGTAAGAGGCTGTGAAGTAGAAAATTTGAGATGCAGCCACCTCATTGTGAGAAAATAAAATCTGCTTCTTGTGTAATTATAATTAACTGGCTTTGATAGATGTGCTATGGTTTCAAATGATTGTAAATAAATCTGGTATTTTAATATTCAAAGATTGTGAGGCATTATGTTGAGAAAATGTCCTTCAAAATAGAAAAATGCCCTGTTCTTATACTTTTGCTCAAGTTTTAATTGATTTGAAATAAAAATTTAAGAATACAAATAAATATCAGACAAAATAAATGATGGTTTCAAAAATAACTGACATTGTGGATTAGAAATTAAGGACATTTAATATTGTACCAATGTGTTAAATCTTAATATTAAGATTATGAATATAGAAATTTAATCAGATATGAATCAGATGTTCAATGTCAATCACATACATTCCTCATTCTTTATCATATTTTCAGCTACCAGGACACATAAAATTCATGGAGAAATTTTATCTCACACAATTTAGACCTATAAAAATTAATTTAGGTAGGAATTTTGATGGCAAATATCCAGATTAGCAAATGGCTAAGTGGGCATTCACTGTTTTGATGACGAAGCCTTTACAACCAATCTTACTAACTGTATAACTAAATTAACTGGGAGTATTACATGAGCATACTTGAAACCCTAGAATAAAGGTTTTTTTTTATACAGAAATGGAAAGAAAATGCAACTGAGAAGGACCCCCGTTGAAGGAATCAGAGAAAAGAACTGGAAGAGCTTGAAGGGCTTGAGACCCCATATGTACAACAATGCCAAACAACCAGAGCTTCCAGGGACTAAGCCACTACCTAAAAAGACTATACATGGACTGACCCTGGACTCTGACCTCATAGGTAGCAATGAATAGCCTAGTAAGAGCACCAGTGGAAGAGAAGCCCTGGGTCCTGCTAAGACTGAACCCCCAGTGAACTAGACTGTTGGGGGGCGGCAATGGGGGGGGGTGGGGAGGGAACACCCATAAGGAAGGGGGGAGGGAAGGTGATGTTAGCCCGGAAACCGGGATAGGGAATAACACTCGAAATGTACATAAGAAATACTCAAGTTAATAAAAAAAAAAAAAACAAAAACCAAAAAAAACCAATGTGTAATCACTAATAATAAAAATATAGTTACAAGTTATGACTTTAGTGTTTTAACATTACAATTACAGCTTAGTATTTTAGGTACCAGTCCCCTGTCACAAGTACACTGAACAACAAGTCATAGCTGTTCAAGGGCAGCCTCTCTAGAACTTATTCTATTACCTTGAGCGAAAGGTCTTAATTCTTCCTGATGTGCTTTGTCCTATTTTAGCATCATGGACACCTTATAACAACATTGTGAAATAACAGGCCTAACGCTAAGGAAATGAGCTCTTAAATATTTAATACATAGTTAGAAGTATTATTGATGAAGGATGGCGATGACAACAGTGGGAAGAGCAACTACATGATCTCTTTGATTGAACCCATTAGAAGAATTTTGCTATTGCTTTGGGGAAGTATTATAGCATCCCTGGGTGACAGAAATGGGGTCAGCTCCTACTTGACCTAGAAAATAACTTATCCTAACAATAAAAGTTTAGAACTTTTTTTTTTATTTTCCTGTTTCATGAAGAACACAGTGACTTTTAAAGATAAGACAAATACAGCTAATATAGAAGAAAATACCCTCCACTTTACAAAGGCAGAATTAAAGAATCACACACCAAAGCTATCTTCTTAGCTCTCATGCTTAAGTGTTGCTGTGAATTCCCTAGTGGAAGATAAATGCTAATTAACAAGAGAATCCACTTTTTAATTTCCAAAGCAGAACTGTCCAGTGGAATTACAATGAAAGTTTATTTATGTAATTCTAAAGCTAAGAGAAGCTCTACTAAGAAGAAAAAAATGAGCTAAATAACTGTGTACTAATATCACCCTAACTCTTCATAAGGCTAAGAGGCTGAAAATTAGAAACTTTCCACAATTTAGGATTATGTGGACTAGAGATTCGACATAGGAATCATGATCCTTCATAAAAGGTGGAAAATGAAAAAGGAGAGTCATTGACCTTTTATGTTATTTCAAACATATGTTCAAAATATTTCAAACTGCTTCAAATATTTTAAATCATTGGCCTTTATATATTGTTTCTTTAAAGATATCAAACACCCAATACATATGAAGAACATCTTAGCTTGGCAAAAATAGAACTCCCCATTGTCCGTGTAACATTAAATAGAGGGTATCTTTCTGACATGTATGTAGCCATGTTATGCACCACATGGTCCTCTTCCCATGAATGAGTGTACTCCATGCTCATTTAAGTTTTACAATAGCTCATAAAGGAAAGTGTAACGTTCAATACAAATATATACCACTATAAATTTGACTTATAAAGATGTTTATGTAATTTTTCAAGTTCATGAAGGTAATAATGACGTGGATATAAAATGATATTAGATTAACACCGGAGGCTTGACAACAAATAATAGAATTTGAATTTCCTAGAAAACGTAGTATCTTTGTCTTTATGTCTCTAATAAGTTAGCAAAAAAATTTCCTTTAGTCATGTATATTGGCCTGTATTGCCACATTCCCTTATTTTCTGTGTGACTAATGTTTTTTGATTTCAGCTTTAAAACGAAATAAAATTTACTGCTTCAATTTCCCTCTGAGACCTCTAACAGATTTCTTCTGTTCTGAGCCAGTGGAGAATAACAACAGGCAGTATAATTCCTCTTTGTCAGAAACTACCTTCACGCACCCTACTGTCTGCTGTGATATCCTGTATCCAGTTTCCTACCGGATCTTCAGAAATTTAGAAGTCAACAGAGCAAAAGCCAATGGACCGACCCATCAGCTTTTGTACACACCTTCTTATTCATCCAGAACTCATAGAGGTGATAAAGTGTTTCTATTGCACCAAGCAATAAACTGCTCCTTGTTTGAGCATAAAGAAACAGACAGCTCTGCCAGACCATCACCCTGTCTCAAAGCCTCATCCAGCTCACGCCAAGATTGCTATTTTTCCTTTTAATTTATGACCTATCCCAATTTTGGAAACGGCTGGTGTCTCTAAATGCTTCATTAACTTAGCAAAATTCTTTCCTATCAAATTTTTAGTAACCAATATAAGACAGTGTTTTAAAATTAATTAATATTTGTTTAATTTTTACAATATATTTTGATCATATTAGCTATCTGTTTCTAGTTAAACTTTCTTAAAACAAATAGTAGCTTTGTCCTAGGTTAAGTCAAGCACTGAACATGAGCCTTTATTATTGCATTCAGACAAGGCTGACATCGAAATACCTTGAGAAAAAAGTCTGTGGTAATTTGAAAGAAAGAGTCCCTTTTAAGCTCTGACATGTGAGAATTTGGTCCTCAGCTGGAGGCATTTCTCAGGGAGGCTTGGGTAAAGTGGCCTAGATAGAGGAAGTGCATCAGTGGGAGAAAGGTATTAGATTTCAAAGTAATGGTACCATTTATTTCTGCTTCCTTCTTAGGGTCTGAGGTCTGAGATATGAACCCTGTATTATAAACGTCCACTGCCTGATGCCATGCCTTGCTGGTACTATGAACTCTTACTGGGTGGGCACTTACTGTGCTAGAAATATAAGAACAAATAAACATATGTAAATTGTCTTAGGGATGTTTAATCACAGTAAAGAATGCAAATCATGACAAAGACCTTTGACTGTAACATAAGATCAGTGGAATGAGACAATATCTATGATTGGTTTTTAAAGATTTGTTTATTAATTATATATGAGTACACTGCAACTGTCTTCAGACACAGCAGAAGAGGGTATCAGATCTCATTTACAGATGGTTGTTAGTCACCATATAGTTGCTAAGATTTGAACTCACGACCTCTAGAAGAGCAGTCAGTGCTCTTAATCACTGTGCCATCTCTCCAGCTCCTATGATTGATTTTTTAAAATATTAAATAAATACGCTTTTCATGTGTCAATCTATGAGACTAAGAAAAATCTTTGGTTTGAAAGCTTTGCAGTAAGAAACTTACTCTGTTCTTTTGAGCGCCTCTTACTCACTTTCAGTTTATTTAACAAAAGATTTAAATAAAATGAATTTTCTTTTTCTGAAATTATAATATTCTTATTATCTGCTTTATTGCTCAGATATTTCTTTGACAAACACACACACACCCACTAATTGTTTGAAATATGGTAATTAAAATAATAATGAATTGGAGTTGCTACAAAGGATCATGTTCGTGAATATTCTTTATATATTATTCAAGGTTGTTCAAAGAGCTAACATTAAATAACAGTGCTCAGCTGCAAGTGGATGTTTCTATGAATGCTACTTCTCCAAGCCTGAGATAACATCACAGAATAGAGAGTGGAAAGAGTTTAAGAGGTAGAAGATGAGAAGGAAAACGGTGGAATGATGTCTTCTGATAAGGCTATTATATGCATAAATCAACAGAAGCTGCAGTTACTTGTAGGATCCCTAAATAAGACCAAAGCAATTAAGAATTAAGAATTTCACAGGAGGAAATACAGGGAAAAGAGTATAGTAGACACTGAAGGAAAGGCCATCCAGAGTCTGCCCCACCTGGGGACACATCCCATATGCAGCCACCAAACCCAGTCACTACTGCTGATCACAAGAAGTGCTTGCTGACAGGAACCTGATATAGCTGTCTCCTGCGAGTATCAGCCAGAAATTTACAGATACAAATTAAGATGCTTTCAGGTAACCATCAACTGAGCACTGGGACCCCTGTGGAGGAGTTAGAAAAAGGACTGAAGGAGCTCAAGGGGTTTGCAACCCATAGGAAGAACAACAATATCAACCAACTAGACCACCAAGAGCTCCAGGGACTAAACCACGAACCAAAGAGAATACATGGGGGGACGCATGGCTCCAGCCACATATGTAGCAGAGGATGGCATTTTCTGGCATCAATACCAATGTAGGGAAATGCCAGGGTCTTGAGGTGAGAGTGAATGGGTGAAGCAACACAGGAAGAAAGGGTATGGGAGAGGGAGGAACCAGGAAAGGGTATACATACATACACACACATACATACATACATACATACATACATACATACATACATACATACATACATACATACCCTGAAATGTAAATACATAAACTAGCCAATAAAAAAGGTAAGAAAGAATTCCAGAAAGCCTACTAACCACATGTGGATGCGTGTTTGGATATATACTAAATTCCTCAAGAGATGCTATCAACTGTGGACCAAGTTCTCAAGAGGAACACCCATACTTGCTATTTTCCTAAGGAAATCTATTTTAAATCTGTATTATAAATAAGTATCATTATACTTAGGGATAACTGTAGGTTTAATTCCTCATGAGTGGAACTTCCTTATGAAACAGAGACTATTACAGATATGTGCCATTAGTTAAAAGAAAAATATGTGATTAGATAAGAGGAAAATGAATGGCCTTATGGTATCTAGCTATAAGGCACAGAGATTTATGGAAGAGGGTAGTATAATTATAAGGTTGAAGTTATCAGGATGCCTCCTGCCAGATGTATTCTAGACATGAAATAGAAACTGTTCCTTGAAAACTCAATAACATGTTAGCCTAAAAATGATCCGTCTAATAAAAAAACCAGGAGACAATTGAGAGAGTAAATTTTATAAGACACTGTCCATCACTGTACAATGTAAGGCAATCAGTGCTTATTGAGAGAGGGAGAGTCGGTTTCTCCTGGAAGAAAGGATAATCAGTTTTCTTCTGGGTCATGATCTTTGGTAGATTATTTAGTCATAACTGGTCAACCCTAAGCATGCAGCTTTTATTTTTACTTTTACTTATTTTTGCATTTGATTCAATATTTATTGTAAAATGTAATTAACTTTGCATACAAAATTTTTAGAAAACATTGCAAATGACATTGTATACAAATTAGCATGAGAGCAATGGAGTATTGCTAAATAAGCTTTGGCTTCTTAGAAAATTTTATTTATTTGTTTGTTTTTTATTTTTATTAGATAATTTATGTGTTTACATTTCAAATGTTATGCATTTTTTCTCTCCTTCTGCTTCTATGAAGATGCTCCCACTCCCACCCACCCACTCCCACCTGAACACCTGATTCCCCTACACTTGGGAAATGAGCCTTCCCAGGGCCAAGGGCTTCTCTTATTGATGCCAAACAATGCCATCCTCTACTACATATGCAGATGAGCCATGGGTCACTTGAAGTGTACTCTTTGGTTGGTGCTTTAGTCCCTGGGAGCTCTGAGTGGTCTAGTTGGTTGATATTGATCCTATGGGATTGCAAACCCCTTCAGCTACTTTGGACCTTTTTCTAACTACTCCATTGGGGTCCTATTGCTCAGTCTACTGCTTAGCTGCAAGCATCCCCATCTGTGTCAGTAAGGATCTGGTAGAGCCACTCAGGAGACATCCATACCAGGTTCCTGTCAGCATGCACGTTTTGGCTTCAGCAATAGTGTCTGGGTTTGAGGTGTATATGGAATGGATCCCAGGTGGGGCAGTCTCTAGATGGCTTTTAGTTTAGTCTCTCCTCCATTCTTCATCCTTTATTTCCTCCCATGAGTATTTTGTTCTGTCTTCTAAGAAGTACTGAAACATCCACATTTTGGTCTTCCTCCTTGAGCTTCATGTGGTCTGTGAATTGTTCCTTGGGTTTTCTGAGCTTTTGGGCTAATATCAGTGATCTCATACCATGCATGTTCCTTTGTGATTGGGTTACCTCACTCAGAATTTATAAAGTCATTGTTTTCAATAGCTGGGTAGTAATCCATTGTGTAAATGTACCACATTTTCTGTATCCTTTCCTCTGTTGAAGGATATCTTGGATCTTACCAGCTTCTGGCTATTATAAATAAGGCTGCTATGAACATAGTGGAGCATGTGTCCTTGTTATATATTGGAGCATCTTTTGGGTATATGCCAAGGGGTGGTATAACTGGGTCCTAAGTCAGTACTATGTGCAATTTTCTGAGGAACCACCAGACTGATTTCCAAAGTGCTTGTATCAGCTTGCAATTCCACCAAAAATGGAGGAATGATCCTTTTTCTCCACATCCTCTCCAGCATCTGTTGTAACCTGAGTTTTTGATCTTAGCCATTCTGAGTGGTGTGAGGTACAATCTCAGGGTTATTTTGATTTGGATTTCCCTGATGACTAAAGATATTGAACATTTCTTTAGGTTTTTCTCAGCCATTTGATTTTCTTCAGGTGACAAATCCTTGTTTAGCTCTGTTCCCTATTTATAACAGGATTATTTGGTTCTCTGGAGTCTATCTTCCTGAGTTCTTTGTATAGTTTTATTTGCCCTCTATGGGATATAGGATTTGTAAAGATCAATTCCCAAAATGTTGGTTGCCATTTCATCCTATTGACAATGTCCTTTGCCTTACAGGAACTTTGCAATCTTATGAGGTCCCATTTGTTGATTCTTGATGTTAGAGCATAAGATATTGGTGTTCTGTTCAGGAAATTTTCCCCTGTGCCTATAGATGTTTGTGTGTGTAATATATATATATATATATATATATATATATATATATATATATATATATATATATATATATATAGCACTCAATTTGCTCAGTAGATTGTGTATGTGTACATTTGTAAAAACAAAATTGTTTTAAGCTCTTGTGGGGTGTGTGGGGTGGGGACGTCTTTATGGACACAGGGTGAAGTGGGGAAGGGCATGGGGAAGAGGTATGAGATGTAGAGCCCTAAGGGGTGGACTGGGAGAGCATATAATCTGGAGTGGAAAAATAAATAAATGGCTTTGTTGGACATCAATGGGACGAGAAGTCCTTGGTCCTGCCAAAGTTGGACACCCCAGTGCAGGGAAATATTTGGGAGATGGGAAGGGGGGGTTGGTTGGGAAGGGGCACACCCTCAGAAGAAGGGGAGTGAGATGGGATAGGGGATTTATGGCCTAGAAACTGGGAAAGGAAAAATATTTGAAGTATAAATTAAAAATATCAAATAAATAAATAAATAAATAAATAAATAAATAAATAAAAAAAAATAAAAACAAAAAAAGAAATTATAATCCAAAAAAAGATGTTATCTACTGGAAAATTATTGATGTGTCACTCTTAGCTCAAACGACAAACACAGTTTAAAACATTTATGAATTAATGATTCCACTATTTTGGTATGTGTTACAATATAAATTTAATATTTTTCTTTGGCATTAATATTTTCTTTTGTACATCACAGAATTTATTCATTCATAAATGCTATGCTATGGAGTGCTGAAAAACACTGGAGAAACTGAAAGTGAGATAGGAATAGTGGGGATGAAATAAATAAATTCCCTTCTACAAAATTCTCAAAAACGTGAATAAAAAAATTTCTAGCATGTACAGACTTATTGGGAGTCGGTTATAAGAATTGTTGGTAGCTGAAATCTACTGGAGGAGAGAAAATAAATTTTCTTTAGAAAGCATAGCTACTGGTAAACCGCCTATGATTCAGTAGACGGCTTAAGATCCATTCATTATGGGCAGCACAAATTGGACCCAGTTGATTATTAAAAAATAAAAATATATTTAAAAGAGACCATAAAATATTAGAGAAATATACATGAACCTGAGATTTACTGCTAGTTGGAGGGAGTATTATTAATATATAATTATATAAGATTATGTAAAATATAATAAAGATAATTACATTATTATTAATATATGTTGTAAACATGAAAGTTTTTCAGATTGAATAAAAATAGAGAAAAATAAAAGTAACTATCAGAAAAATAACATTATATTTGAGTTTGCTGGTTATTTTTATTGCAATTGAAATTGTAGAAAATAAAATATATGGTCAGTGTGGTACATCTCCAAATGAAGCTCAAAAATGATAATAAAATTTTATGACTGATACAGTCTGATTGCATATACTCATTTGATTAAGATTTCTATGAACTAAACTTAAACTTTGTTTTTCCAGAAGTCTGAATTTGGATAGAGGATTCTTTATTTTAGTTATACAGGAATGAATATAAAGGATATACTCTACCAAACATGAAATGGGAATGTATTAGGGCAGATATCCATCAAGTGAAAAATTTTAAATCTTTAATCTGTGATGAAGGATATTTAAATGTGGTGGTGATCTTTCTTATCATTGAAAGGTAGGCTTCCTTTTGCCTGAAGTGTTCCGGATATCCATTTGTAAGACACTATTAATGTTCTCAGGAAGATCATAGCCTCTAGACCTAAAACTACAGTTTAATCCCAATCGACCACATAGAGCTGACTGCAAAGTGAACATGTGGTACTGTAATACAAACCAAAGTTACATTATTTCTCTGTTTATATAGATAGAATCACTTGGAACAGTATGGGTCTTCAGTGTGTTGATCTTAGTTGAGAAGACTAGAATGCTTAATTGAACTGAATTTACTGATGTGAAATTCTCAATTGAATCCATCAGCTTAAATAGTAATTAGAGGTTTAAAGATTGCTGAGGTTGGAGGTTTAGCTCAATGGAAGTGTGCTTGCCTACGAAGGGCAAGGTTCTGGGTTCGGGTCTCAGCTCTGGAAAAGATTAATATACAGGCACAGATTAAGCTACACACAGGGAACTAAAAATGCTGTGACATCTGAGTATTCCATACATGGAGTCTTCCATAGGGAGAGGCAGGTTTGAATGCCAGACTGAGTCAGTGCAGTAAGATATTTTCTTCTGTTTTTTTTTTTTTTTAATTTCCCTTGAATAGTACATGATTTACTCATTCCCGAAGATCATGATAAATTCACCAAGGGAATTTTGCAGATCTATGTTATAGCTCTTACTTCATGAGGATCAATCAGTCTTGTGGCTACTCTCTGTAGCCTAGAAATAAAATAAAACCTGCTGATATACTGTGGTGATGTAGTGCAACAGTGAAGAAGAGAGTCCAATGTTGCTATAGCTAAGAACACGCTCCAGTTTATCAAATACATGAAGTCTATCATCTCAATGAAGAACAGAACTTGGAGAGAAATCAGGTTACTTCTACCTTTAGAGATCGAACAGCAAAAAATATGCAACTTATTCAACATATTCCTGATTTATATAAATTGAAAGTTTTATGTGCAGAAGTCATATATGAATCATAAAACACGGTAGAGTTTTGTTTTCTCTAACAATTCACTGATGATGTCAGTTTACTGAATTTTAAAAGATACTGGATATTTTAAATGGATTAAACTTTTAATATGTAAAACCTGTGTGACTCTTAAAGTTATTTAGATCTTGGGGATGAAAGTAAGGGCTGAGGCTTAATAGTGATGTGTTTGTGTGTCAGGTTGATAAAGGGTCAATTGTACTGGCTAGTTTTGTGTGTCAACTTGACACAAGCTAGAGTTATCATAGAAAAACAGTCTTAGTTGTGGAAATGCCTTCATGATCCCCATCTGTAAGGCATGTTTTTCAATTAGTGATCAATGTGGGGAGGACCCAGCTCATTGTGTGTAGTCAAGTAAAGCTCCAACTTACCAGAACCGGATGTCTGTTATCTTAATAAGGAACAGAACTAAAGGACATATCTGAAACTGAATGGAAGATAATTCACTACTAGCTAGAAGTGCCTGAATATCTAGAGCTTAAACACAGTCACATAATATGAAGAATTCTGAGGTCATTAGACTGCTCATGAAACAACACTCTCTTAGTTTCAGTATAGGATTTTTAAGAGATAACAAAACTAGAAGACATAATCTATGGATACTAATAGGCCAAGTGTTTGATTCCTTTGAAATGTCCATTTGAGGAAAATGTGTGAATAGCAATGTAGAGAAGGACTGCATATTTCATCTCTCTTCTCCCATGTCCATTTATATAATTTATATAGGGGTCCTGACAGTGAGCTTTTGGGGTTCGATTTTTCTTCTTTTAATTTCAATTCTTTCACTTTTACTCTGGTCTTAATAACTGACAATGATGTTAGGTTCACCATTGGATATCTGAAGCACTGGCCTATAAAGGGTGATTCACTATTTTCCAGAGATAACATATCTAAGCCTTATAGTCACTTATTTTGATCTGTCTTCTACTTTCTGCTTTCCTTGGAATGATGTGTTATACAAATATTTCATGTGAAGTCTCTATATGCTTTACTTATGAGCCTAAGAAAATTTAGAAGCAAGATATACTAATATCACTTTCAGCAGAATTGATAGGGATGGATTCTTATAGGGTTAGAAGAAGTATGATAGAACATGTTGAAGAGATTACGCACAGTCAAGAGTTTCTGTTCCTCAGGGGACCAGAGTTTGTTACTCAGAAACAACTCAAATTTCTTACAACTACCTGTAAACCCAGTTACAAAAATATCTGATGATTTCTTGTGGACTCTTTGGATACCTTCACTCAAATGCTAACCAAACAATATGTGTGCGTCACATGCACAGACATGCACACAACAGACATGCACACAAACATATACATACACATACACACATATATATGCATACAATATACATTCAAATACACTGACGGTGGGTGCTAAAAATAAAACACGTTTTACCAAATGATGTGTACAGAAAGGCAAATATCATCATCTTTAACACTTGTGTGGACTTCAAAATATGCAGATATTACATTTTTAACTTAAGGTAGACATATATTAACAATGAGCATAGGAAGCATTGAGAGAAATGGAAGGAGGCTGGATAAGGATACAAATATAATGTATTATATTCAATAAGAATTAGAAGGAAAAATGCAAAACCTCCAAACATAAAGAAACTATAAAAGTGGTAAGGATATGGGAATGGTAACACCTATATTTGTACATTTATGGTGTGTCAGTAAAAACCGTAGAACAAAGATTTAAAAATGGATATTGATAACCACAGTTTTGCACAATAAATTTTGATGCTTGTTATTAAACAGTAAGATGGAAGAATAGAAAAAAACCTGTATAGAAAGGGAACAAAATTAAAGAGAAAAATAAAGGCACAACAGTGGATCCTGCTAAGCATTGTTTGCAGCTAGCTTGTAATCTGTGTAGTAGACTTCCTGTCTCATTCATATTTCCATGTTTTTAAGCAGTCTCCTACCCATCAGTTTTTTGTCAGTATAGAACAGAATTTAATTATACATCTCAAAAGCCTTTCATCCAACGTCTGCCATGTGCCTGTTCTCTTCTTAAAAGTGGTAGTTATAAAGTAGAGTGAAGAGCCTGGCAGGACTCTCTCACAGAATCTTATTAAAAACACAAGCACACACGGGATGTATTTACAGTGAGACAAATTCAGTGTAGATACATATCTCACTGATTTGGCTGTAGCTGTGCCTCTAAATGCTTAGAGACATTGAAATTACATTTACTCTTCCCAGCTGATATTGACATGTCAGCTCTCATTTCAGGAGTAAGTGGGACACTCTGTGCTTCATCTCATTGTTATTGTTCAATCCTCTCTTTATCTTCCTCTTTCTTTCCTCCTTTGTAGGTCTTTTATTATAGGCTTCTAATAATGCTTTAGAGTTATCATTGTTGGCTTTTCAGTTCTCTTTAAATCACTTGATAAATTCTACAAACTACCTTTTTATTCACAAAATGCATGCTATTATTTGAACTCAACATCTTCATGAGTGGACTTAAGATACTGAAGCAAACAGCAGATGAAAACAGTACAGAAATCAGCTGCAGTTTCTGTAATTTCTGCACAGACTTGTTTACCACACCAAGGTTCAGGGTATATCAGCAAATTTCAGACAGATTACATTTCTAGTAATCTGTTTTAAGTGTCTTATTATTCTAATGTTCAAAAGCTTTCTTGTAATTGTAAGCTTGTTGAATTGTCACTTCAAATGCAGTCTTCATAAATTCTGTTGGCACTTTAACAGTAATATTTAACATACCACTTATTTTTAAAGTAAAAATATGAATTCTGTCTTTTAAGCCATATCCCTTAGCTTCCACATGAAAGAATGAAGTCACATAAAACAGAGTCTTAATTCAACACTGATAGCAGAACATGACTGGATGTTAAGCCCATGCAACCCAAAAGTAAATACACATGTGCATGTGTGTGTGTGTGTGTGTGTGTGTTTACATATGTATTATGATCTTCATTTAAAAAATTTGATAACATACTGAGATATTTAAATTTGAAATGTTAAAATGTTTTTTATTTCTCTTCCATGATATTAAAAATATTATGCAGTCAATGATGTATTTTCAATAGATAATCACTACACAGATTGTTCCCTTGGTATGTGAAACTAAAGGCAGTATATGATAGAGAAGAGAATGTAGTATCTACGGTTACAATGGACTCTTTGGATCCAGTTTAAGTTGCTTTGTATATTATTGATTGGATATAACATTGGTCAAATTGGGGTGACAAAGAGAATAAATGACACCAAGTAGACAAGGAAACAGGTCTGTTAAGTCAAGAATGGTTGCTCAAATAAATTCGCCTGGCTAAGGCAACACACATAGGGCCTGTAGTGTCTGAACAAGTTGGGGCTCAGATGAAAGAAGAGAACTGTGCCCCATCCCTAATCAGAAACTCTCTCCCTTTTAAAGTAACTCGCTAAAAAATATTCAATTTTCTTCAATGGAGTCTCACTGGAGAAACAATTATATATTAAAGGGTAGGTAGCATGTACAGCAATCAATTGAAAATACAACACAAAGCAACAAGAACAACAAGAAAATACAACACTTAATATACATAGAGGATCACTGCATCCTAAACTCATGTCAGAGATTTTCCTGTTTCTTTTTAATTATATCTTATTATTTTTATTTCTATGTATTTTTTTTGTCTCTTTGACCTTATCTTCCTTTAAATACTGTTATGAGTTCTAGTTTAGTGTTACGGGATTTGTTGAGTCTATGAACACAGGTTTCCGCTTCTGTTTCTTTAGTCTTTTCTGGGGTTCTGTTTATTTTATTTGTTTGTTCTATCCTATTCCATTATGTTGCCTTTTGGTTTTATTTTATTATATAGTATTTGATTTTACTATTACCCCTTAGAAGTATTTTTTTTCCACTGAAAAAGGAAAGGTCATAGATGGTGGGGAGGATCCTGAAGGAGTAGAGAGAACAGAAACTGTAATCTAGATGAAATATGCAAAATAAAATCTATAGTATTGTTATTTTTAATATTTATATAATTATTCATTTCATAATCCATTATCATCTCTACCTCTTCTCCCAGTACCACATCACTCAAGTCCTCCCCGCAGTCCATCTTCTTCTCTTTTGAGAAGGAGAGTCCAATCTCTGGATGTCACCCTTTCCACTACCAACCCCCAACAAAAAGTTCCTGGGATTTAGGCACACGTTCTCTCACTGAGGACAGATAAGGCTGTTTATTTAGGGCCTGAGATCCACAGGCAGGCTCGCAGGCAAAAGGCTCAGGGTCAACATATCCATAGTTGTTGGGGGACAAGCATGAAGACCAAGCTGCTCATCTTTTATATATGTGTATGGGAATTGGTCTAGCCAGCTTCTCACTCACACTTTGGTTGACGAAGACTTAGTCCTCTGGGAACCCCCAAGTATACAGTCTAATTGATGCTGTTGGTCTTTCTGTGGAGTCCTGTTCTTCCATGTGTCCCTCAATCCTTCCCTAAACTCTTCTGAAAAGCTCCCTGAGCTGCAGATATCAAGTTACACAGCAGCATTTGTTGGCGATGCTCTCCCTTTTCCATTGTATGGTTTTGGCTTCCTTATCAAATATCAAGTCTACATAAGTTTATGGATTTATTTCTGGTTCTTCAATTTCGTTCCATTGATCTACCTGTCTGTTTCTACACCAATACAATGAAGTTTTAATTATTATTACTCTGTAATATAGCTTGAACTCAGGGATAGTGATACCTCCAGAAATTCTTTTATTGCTCAGGAACACTTTAGCTATCTTGGGTTTTCTGGTTTTCCATATGAAGTGGAGAATAGGCCTTTCAAGATCTGTAAAAATTGTACAGAATTTTTATGGGAATTATGTTGACTATGAAATCTGCATTTGGGACTATGGCTGCTTTCACCATGCTTATTCTTCCAATCAGTGAGCAAGGGAAATCTTTCCATCTTCTGTTGTTTTCCTCAATTTCTTTCCTCTGAGGGTTGGAGTTCTTACCCTACAGGTCTTTAACATGCTTGGTTAGAGTTACACCAAAGGACTTTTATATTATTTGTGTTATTCTGAAGGGGTACAATTCCCTATCTTCTTACCCTCTCTCTCTCCCTCCCTCCCCCACTTTCGATTTGTCCCACTGACTATGCTCTTTGCCTTATGGAAGCTTTTCAGTTTCATGAGGTGCCTAAAAGGAGATCAAGGGTATACAAATTGACCAAGACAAATCGAGGTAGATGAAATGACAGCATATATATATATATATATATATATATATATATATATATAGAGAGAGAGAGAGAGAGAGAGAGAGTGTGTGTGTGTGTGTGTGTATGTCATTGTGTGTCTTTTTGTGTGTGTGTGTGTCTGTGTGTGTGTGTGTGTAAGTGGTCCCAAAAATTCTACCAGAGAATTTCAACAGCTGATAAACAACTTCAGCACAGTAGTTGGATATCAAATTAACTCAAACAAATCAGTAGCCTTCCTTTATACAAATGATAAACAGGTCGAGAAAGGAAATAGGAAAATAAAACCCTTCACAATAGTCAAAAATAATATAAAATATCTTGGGACAACAATAACCAAGCAAGTGAAGTATCAGTATGACAAAAAAAATCAAGTCTTTCAAGAAAGAAATCAAAGATATCCTCAGAAAATGGAGATCTCTCCCATGCTCCTGGATTGGTAGGATTAACATAGTAAAAATGACCATCCTACCAAAAGCTATCTGCAGATTCAATGCAATACCAACCAAAATTCCAACAGAAATCTTCAAGGACATGGAAAAAGAAATTCTCAATTTCATATGGAAAAACAAAAAATCCAGGATACCAACAACAAAAACAACAACAACAACAACAACAACAACAACAACAACAACATCCTCTTAACAATAAAAGAACTTCTAGGGGAATCACTATCCCTGACTTCAAGCTATACTACAAAGCAATAGTGATAAAAAGCAGCATGCTATTGGCACAGAGGCAGACAATTTGAGAAATAAAATAGAATCTAAGACTAAGGAAATGGACCACATACTTATTGACACTTGATCTTTGACAGAGAATCCAAAAATAAACAATGGGAAAAAGGAAAGTATCTTCAATAAATGATGCTGGTCTAACTGGCAGTTTGTATGTATAAAACTGAAAATAGATCCATATTTGTCAATTTGCACAAAACTCAAATCTGAGTGGATCAAGGACCTTGACATAAAACAGGATACACTGAATCTAATAGAAGAGGTAATGGGAAAGTACCTGGAACTCATAGGCAATGGAGAGAAATTTCCTAAACAAAATTCCAATGTCATAGTCTCTAAGATTAAATATTGATAAATGGCACGCTAACTTTTTTCTGAGCCCATTAAATGATTGAGTAGAAGAAGGCTAGTAATTTCATGAGATAATTTTATATCCAGCTACTTTGCTGAAGGTTTTTATCAGCTATAGAAGTTCTCTGATACATTTTTGGGAGAGCCCCTTATGTATACAATCAAATCATCTGTACATAGTGATTCTTTGACATCTCCCTTTTATTTTGTATCCCTTGATAGACTATAGTTTTCTTATTGCTCTGGCTAGAAGTTCAAGTACTATGTTGAAGAGATATGTGGAAAGTAGATAGCTTTGTCATGTCACCAATTTTATTGGAAATGTCTTAATTTCTTTTTATTTATTGTGATGTTGGCTATTGTCTTGTTGTGTATCGCCTCTGTTCTGTTTAGGTATGTACTTTGTATCCCTGGTTTGTCTAAGATTTTTATCAAGAAGGGTTACTGGAATTTTCAAAAGCTTTTATAGCATCTACTGAGATGAGCATGTGCTTTTTGTTTCTTTCAGTTTCTTAATATAGTGGAATATGTTGAGGAATTTTCATATATTGAACTGCACTTGGATCCCTGGAATGAAGTTTACATGATCAGTGTGGATGGATGATACCTTTGATATGTTCTTTGATTTGGATTATGAGTATTTTTATTTAGCATTTTGCATTAATGTGCAGAAGAGAAATTGGTCTGAAATTCTCTTTATTTCTTGAGTGTGTGTGTGTGTCTCTGTGTGTGTGTGTGTGTGTGTGTGTGTGTGTGTGTGTGTGTGTTTGTGGTTTAGGTATCAGGGTGCCTATAGCCTGATACAATGAGCTGGCAGTGTTCCGTCTCCTTCTCTTTTGTAGAATAGTTTGAGGAGTATTACCATTAGCTCTTCTTTGAAAGTCTGGTAGATTCTGCACTAAAACCATATGGTCCTGGTTTGTTGTTGCTGTTATTGTTGTTGTTGTTGTTGTTGTTGTTGTTGCATGTGTTTTGTTTTCTTTTAGTTTTGTTGGGCAACTTCTATGAATGCTTCTGTTTCCTTAAGAGTTACAGGACTAGTCAGGTAGTGTACCTGATCTTGACTTACCTATGGTAATTTGGATCTCTCTAGAAGTAAGGAAGAAATAAAGAAAATGTGATCCTGAGCAAGAGCAAGCCGTTCAGTGAAGGCAGGAGCCAATACAGCTCCTCACCTTCAGCTCCTGCCTTCTTTGAGTTTTTGTCTTGATGTCCTTCAGTGATGAAATATGCTGTGAAAACTTAAGCCAAATAAACACTTCTACTTTCCAATTAGTTTCTGATCAAGTTGTTTCATCATTTCAATAATAATTCAAACTATGGCAAGAAATGGATCCCTGATCTATTTTTCTGTTTATTTTTGGTGTATCAAAAAGTTATTCATTTGTGAAAGGTGGTTTAGTAACCTGTCACTCTTTTGATTTAGCTTATTATTTCTACATTTATTTTCTGATGGCATATTTTGAATTTCTATCATATATTATTGATCTATCTGCAAATAAGAATATTTAGCTTTTTCTGTATCTACATACTCTTAATTTTATTCTCTTTCATTATTGCTCCTGCTAATATTTCTAAAAATGTATTTAAAAAAGAGGAATAGGGGACATGGCTGTATTTTTATTGATGATACTGAGATTGCTTTAATATTCTGTCCATTTATAATTGTGCTGCTTCTGGATTTCCATATAGAACTTTTATTATATTGAGGTAAAGTCTCTTTAGTTTTTAAATTCTTTTGAAATGTTATTTTTCTTGGATATATTATGTATTTACATTTTAGATGCTGTACTCTATCCCCCCTTTCCCATACCCATTCTCCCCTACCCCTGATTCTATAAGGATGCTCCCACTTCCACCCACACACTTCCACATCAATCCCTGGCATTCCTCTACATTGAGGAAACAAGCCTTCACAGAACCAAGGGCATTTCCTCCCATTGATGGTAGAAAATGTCATCCTCCATTACATATGTGGCTGGAGTCATGGGTCCCTCCATGTGTACTCATTGGTTGGCGGTTTAGTCCAGGGGAGCTCTGGTGGGGTCTGGTTGGTTGATATTTTTGTTCTTTCTGAAGGATTGCAAACTCTTTCAGCTCCATCAGTTTCTTCCTTAATTCCTCCATTGGAGTCTCCATGTTTATTTCAATGGTTACCTGCAAGGATCCTCATCTGTATCAGTAGGCCTCAGGCAGTGCCCCTCAGAACTGTGAGTTCTTTCTGTGTGCAAGAACTTCTTAGCATCAGCAATAGTGACTGGTTTGGTGGCTGCATATGGGATGGATCCCCAGGTAGAACAGGCTAGACGACCATTTCATCAGTCCCTGCTCCACTCTTTGTCCTATATATCTTCCCATGAGTATTTTATTCTCCCTACTTAGAAAGAATAAAGCATCCACATTTTGGTCTTTTTTCTTGAGCTTCATATGACCTATGGTTTTTCTTTTTAGGTATTCCAGGCTTTTGGGCTAATATCGACTTATCAGTGAGAACATACCATGTATGTTATTTTGTGACTGGCTTACCTCACTGAGGATATTTTTCTAGTTCCGTCCATTTGCCTAAGTGTTTCACGTAGTCATTGTTTTTAATAGCAGAGTAGTAATGCATTGTGTAAATGTACCACATTTTCTATATCAATTCATCTGGTGAAGGCCATCTGGGTTCTTTGCAGTTTCTGGATATTATAAATAACGTTGCTATGAAGAGAGTGGAGCATGAGTCCTTGTTTTATGTTGGAGCATCTTTTGGGTATATTCCCAGTAGTGGTCTAGCTGGGTCTCTAGCTATGGTATAGCTATGTCCAATTTTATGAGGAATCACCAGACTGATTTCTGAAGCAGTTGTACCAGCTTGCAATCCTACAAACAATGGAGGAGTATTCCTATTTTTCCTCACCATTCTCTGCAGTAACCTGAGTTTTTGATCTTGACCATTCTGACTGGTGTGAGGTGGTACCTCAGAGTTGTTTTGATTTGCATTTTCCAGATGATGTAGGATGTTGAACATTTCTTTGGGGGCTTCTCATCCATTTAGTATTCCTCAATTGAGAATTCTTTGTTTAGCTCTGTACCTCTTTTTTAAATAGGATTATTTGATTCTCTGGAGTCTAACTTCTTGAGTTCTTTGTATATATTAGATATTAGCCCTGTATCAGATGAAGGATTGGTAATGACCTTTTCCCAATATGTTGTTTGCTGTTTTGTCCTATTGAGCATGTTCTTTTCCTTACAGAAGCTGTGCAGTTTTATGAGGTTCCATTTGTTGGTTCTTGGTCTTAGAGCATAAGCCATTGGTAATCTGTTCAGAAAATGTTCCCCAATATCCATGTGTTCAGTGCTCTTCCCCACTTTCTCTCCTATTAGATTCAGTGTATCTGGTATTTTTGTGCAGGTCTTTGATCCACTTGGACTTGAGCATTGTACAAGGAGATAAGAATGGGTCAATTTGTTATATATACTTTTACCACGTTTAGGTATGGGACTTGAATTTCTGATCTTTCCAAGACTTTTATCAGGTAGACTCTTCTATATGCTGACCTCCACTTGAACCAGCACGATTGTTGAAAAAGCTGTCTTTTGTCCATTGGAGAGTTTTAGAGCCTTTGTCAAAGATCAAGTGACCATAGGTGAGTAGGTTCATTTCTGTGTCTTCAACTCAATTCCATTGATTTACCTGCCTGTCTTAGTACTAATATTATACAGTTTTTAATCAGGTTACTCTGTAATATAGCTTGAGATCAGAGATGGTTATTCCTCCAGAAGTGCTTTTATTGTTGAGGTTAGTTGTGGATATCCTGTGGTTTTTTATTATTATTCCAAATGAATTTGCAATTTTCTCTTTCTAATTCTATGAAGAATGCAGTTGGAATTTTGATGGGGTTACATCGAATCTGTAGATTGTTTTTGGCAAAGTGGCCATTTTTATTATATTAATCCTGCCAATCGATGAGCCTGGGGGACCTTTCTGTCTTCTGAGATCTTTAATTTCTTTCTTCAGAAATTTGAAGTTTTTGTCATACAGATTTTTTACTTGATCATTTAGAGTCACACCAAGGTATTTTAATACTATTTGTGACTATTGTGAAGGTTGTCATTTCCCTAATTTCTCTCTCAGCCTGTTTATCCTTTGAGTAGAAGAAGGCTACTGATTTGTTTGAGTTAATTTTATAACCAGACACTTTGTTGAAGTTGTTTTTCAGCAGTAGAAATTCTGTGGTGGAACTTTTGGGTCACTTAAGTATACTATCATATCATCTTGCAAATAGTGACATTTTGATGTCTTTCTTTCCAATTTCTACCCCTTTGACCTCTTTTTGTTGTCTAATTGCTCTGATTAAGACTTCATGTACTATATTGAGTAGGTAAAGAGAGAGTGGTCAGCCTGGCCTAGTTCCTGATTTTTGGAAACTAAATTTATCTCCATTTAGTTTGATTTTGGCTACTGGTTTGCTATATATTTCTTTTACTATGTTTAGGTATGGGTTTTGAATTCCTGATCTTTCCATGACTTTTATCATGAAGGGGTGTTGAACTTATGCTTTCTTAGCATCTCATGAAATGATCATGTGTTTTTTCCTGTGTTTGTTTATATAGTGAATTGTATTGACGGATTTCCGTAGATTGAACCATCTTTGCACACCTGGACTTATCCTTCTTGATCATGTTGAATGATCATTTTGGTGTGTTCTTAGATATGGTTTGCAAAAATTTTATTCAGTATTTTTTCATTGATATTTTTGAGGGAAATTTGTCTGAAATTCTCCTTCCTTGTAGTGTCTTTGTTTGGTTTAGGTTTAAGCATAATTGTAGATTCAAAGAAAAATTAGGTAGTGTTCCTTCTTTTTCTATTTTGTGGAATTCTTTGAGGAATATTGGTATTAAGTATTATTTGAGGGCCTGAAAGAATTCTGCACTAAAACCACCTGTTCATGGACTTTTTGTGTTGGCAGATATTTAATGACTGCTTTGATTTTTTTTTTAGGTGTTATGGGACTGTTTAGATTATTTATCTTGCCCTGATTTAACCTTGGTACCTGATATCTGTCAAAAAAATGTTCATTTCATCCAGATTTTCCAGATTTTAGAGTGGTGCTGCTTCTGGCTTTCCATATACAGCTTTTGTTATCTTGAGTTATAATCCCTTTAGTTTTACATTCTCTAGAACTTTTGTCATGGGTATTGTTGGACTTTGTTAAAGGGATTGTCCTTACTCATTGAAAGCATATGTGATTTTTGTCTTCAACTGCATTTATGTGCTTAACCACATTCATTGATTTAATTTTTAATCATCATCCATGTATTTCAGAGATAAAAGCATCAGAGTCATGGTGGATAATGGTGTCAATGTGCTCCTTTATTGTGTTTTCAGGTGATTTATTGGATTTGGGAATCTAGGATCATCAGAGGTATCAAATAGCAGGGTGTGTTCATGGCTGTTTGAAACACTTACAGTGAAGCTTACACAGATCTCTCTGTAGGTATTCCAACCCTGAACAAGATCTCAAAAATCAGTTTCATTCTGTGACTTTTTTTTATATCTTTAAAAGCAGAACAATGGTACTTCTTTTATGTTTTCATGATTCTGTAACCAAGCCCTGTTTGATCATAGATGCTTCAGCATTTTTGAACTGTCCTTAAAGATATATTATTCAGTTGTCACGATGGATTTACAGAATACTACAACTTAGTGATGAAGATCTTTTTTTTCCTTCACAGGTGATTCTTTAGCCCCAGTTATTTCAATACTCCAACATTACATTGTCCATATCATTCACTGCAGTTTTATCTCACTAGTGCTGATTTTTTATGGCTTTTGTGGTCCAATTTTCCAAATGTGTTTATGTACCTCTGACCCCACATGAAATAAAGTAATGATCAAGTCCATCAAAGATACTATTTTACTTGTCTTGATACCAATTATTGGTATATTTTCATTTTTGTTGTTTTGATAAAGAACAAAAGGCAACAGAGTTTAAAATGGTTTATTTGGCTAAAATTTCCACATATTAATCCATTACTGTAGGAAACTTAAACAGCAACTTAATACATCACATTCAAAAGCAAGAAGAAAGAATGGATAAATACATAGACCTTGCTTGACCACTTACTTTCATCACTCTTACTTAAACAAGTATAACTCCATTAAAGGGTAAAGTCCAAATTTAGATTGTCCTTTCCACAGCAGTGAACTTTCAAGATAATCCCCTGCCTATGTATTTATGCCAAGCTTGTCTAGATCTTTCTCAATTGAGGTTTCCTTCTTAGGTAAATTTAAATTGTGGCAGATTTTACCAGCAGTCTCTCATCTACTTATATTTCCTTCCTTAAAGTCCTCCATTATTGTTCGGGGATAGATAACACCCACGCATGACAGAGGTGTTCCTAACTTCAGAAGTTAAAATAATATAGGACTCAGTTTAAAATGATCAATCATTATTCTTTATTCTTCAAAGTAGTGTCTGGCGTGAACTCTGTTTGGAACACATTCTAACTACAGATATTGGAAATCTACTTGGGGATTTATATAAAAGCTTTTGTTAAAATGTGATATATAAGTATAAATTATATTTCTTCTATAGTCTGCTTTTGGTCATCAAGAGAATCAGTCAGAATTTGGAGGGCAAAAATTAGAACAAATTCAAAAACTAGTATCATTTTAAAGCCATCAAACTACTCCTTTCTGAAATTGTATTAACTTGCAGATCAATATAACAAGATAAAAAATTCCACCAAGCTTTTTCTCCTCTTTGAAGTTAACAAACCTAAATGATATTTATAAGTTCTTGACAAAAATACATTTACTATAAATAAAACTATCATAACCAGGCTTTTTCAACAATGATTTCTCATTTCTCACTCCTTTCCTTACAATACTAGGATAAATTCCATTTATTTTAGAAGCCAGATAGATTCCTATCCATTATTATATTTTAACATCAAACTATGTTTCAGCATAGTCTATTTATTCTACTTTCATCATGTTGCTATTTGTGCATCTCCTAACAATTATCTTTAAGAGGCAATGATTCTTATGACAGGTCTTGAGAGTTAGCTGATGTGAGTTAAAAAAAAAAACAGAAAAGGAAAATTCATAAGCAAATGCAACTTCAGAGCTTTAAGAATTATAAGTAAGACAGGCTGAGACTGCCCATCAGATATATAATATATATGTATTTAATATCATTTCTAAGGAAGATTATAAAAGGTTAGTAACACAGACTTTCATAGTGAAGAAATTGGAGAATGAAAACAAATAAGATGTGTATTTGAACAGGACAATATTCAGAAAGATTGAGACAACAAATAAGCACCAGAATGTCAGTCTCAAGAGCTTGAAATTTACTTTGCAGGTGAGAGAATGCCATATTGAAAATACTCACATTGCATTACTCCATAGAAAAAATGCCTGTGATATGTGTGACTGACCAGTAAAATGTCACATGCAATATTCTGCCACTATAAGAAATTTAACAACTGAAATTGGTGCTCTTGTGAATATTGATAAACAAATATAATAATAAATTGAGCAAATATAATAAAAATATTTGGAAATAAAAATTTAGCAACATGTTACCAACATACCCCTAATTAGGTATTGAAATTGTTCACATTAGCCACATTAAATTCTGTCAATGTGACTTATAATTTTTCTTAGTGGAAATGAGAAATATATAGATTTTAAACATATGGGGACGGTAGTAGATCAATTGTTACCAGAGGTAAAAAGGAAGGAATACTTGGAGGAATGTGGAGAATGTTTTTGAAAGTAAATCTATATTACAACTTATAATGGTAAATATATTTTGTAAACATTTTTAAGAACCTCTAGACAGGATGAAGTCAAGAATGAACTCTAATATGCAAAACATATTTAGCTGTAATTCTGCTTTAGTATTGTCTCACTGATTGTAATATATTACTCTACTTAAGCCTGAGATTTATACATCTGTGCTGGGATGGTGGTATATTATGATTACTTGTACTCTATTTCAATCCTTATAATTTACTGTAATTCCATATAAAAAACTGCTTAAATTCATACAAGAGTCTATTATCTATCTATCTATCTATCTATCTATCTATCTATCTATCTATCTACCTATCTAACTATCTATGTCTATCTCATCTATCTAGCTAATATATATTATATATAATATATTACATATATGGCTATTATAATCTACCTTTAATCTTACTGTTTTCTAAAAATTTGTTACAGTATAAAACTATATTTCTATCTGACATTTTTATATATACATCAGTGTAATATGTTCATATTTTGGCTCCATTAAACTTTTTCAATCTCTATATTGATTCCATTTATCCCTATAAAATGTTACGGTTTCTGACGTTGTATCATATATGTTCAGATATCAGACACATACATATTGGTAGATATAGATTCTGCCTATAAGATGAGTGGTCTATTTTGTCTTCTTGTCCCCTCCTTAGCTTCTTTCCTTTCTGATTCTACATCAATTTTTATTTTTTCTTCTCTCATAGCTTTCCATATATCCATATATTTTTATGTCTTACATTAAAACACAAACAAAAAACATATACAGGGAAAGCCAGTTGGAAAGAAAAGAAGTATTTTGAAAAGTAATTTCAACATATAAACATGTGCAATATTTTATTTTCTGAGCTTGGTTTATTTCCAACCTCATGTGAAGTGGAAATTTGAAGTTTCAATAGAGACTCAGTTGTGTCATGTGAAGTTTTACTGGAAGTTCTCTTATGAAAGGATGTTTTACTGAATCAGATACATGGGAGGATATATTGTGGAGGACAGACATGTAATGTTTTGCTGGAAACTGCCTGGTGAAAGGGCAGGTAATGTTTTGCTGGAATGGATGTTTGAGAAAACACATGGTTTTTGGAAAGTGTATAACTGAATACACAATAGATGATGCTCTTGCATTGGTATGCCTTGCAAATCTTTGCTGGGTTGAGCGGACTCTGGTTTTCACTGATGATACTCTTGCTTTGGTTCACCATGCTTTCTTTACTGAGTTTGTTTGCCTTGACTTTTTAGAGGGAAACATACCAAAACTTCTTGCTGTTTCTTCCTACTTTCATGAACTCATGATGATTGGCAAAGCCTCATGGTTCGTTCTGTAGCAAGCTACTTCTGCTGATTTATGATTGATGCTTTGCTAGTGGACAAGACAGGCAACAACAAAGATCAAGATCACACAAAAGAACTATTTCTACACAGGTCCACATCCTTTGTTTCCTATTAATCTTTCTTTTCCCTGACTTTTGCTGGGCTAGAAGGAAGGTTGAAACAATAAAGAACCATAATGAAGCCCCAAGGCCTGACACAGTTACTGAGGCTATGGTGTGCTCACAAAAAAGGGGTCTATCATGACTGCCCTCAGAAAAACCCATCTAGCAGCTGAAACAGTCAGATGCAGATATTTTCATCGAACCAATGGACAGAAGCTGGTGACCCCTGTGGTTGAATTCAGGATAAGCTGAAAGAAACTGAGGAAGAGAGCGACCCTATAAGAAGACCAGCAGTCACAACTAATGTGGACCCCTGGGATCTCTCAGACACCGAGCCACCACTCAGGCAGAATATTCATCAGTAAATATGAGGCCCCCAACACATATACAGCATATATGCCGGGAATGGACTCTGTCAGAGGAGATGCATAAAATCCTCAAGAGACTGGAGGTCTCTGGGGAGTGCGGAGGTCTGGTGGGGACAAGGTGGTGGATGGGGACATCATCGTGTAAATTGGGGAAGGAGGTATGGGATTGGAACACTCAGAGGATGGACCTCAAGATGGATAAAGTCTGAAGTGTAAAAAATGATTAAATTTTTAAAAACTAAAAAAAAAGTAATAAATTTTTAAAAGAACTTTACCTTGGAAGAAAAGAATCATAATGAAAAGAAGTTTTCTAAGCCAACACTCATGATTTCCAATTCAACTCACTCTTTTACCATTGAAATGTGTATATTCATTGTTATAGCTCAATAAAATTCCATTGTGTTTATACAATGGATTTTTTATTAGTTCATTTATTTATGGACATTTAAGCTGGTTATGTATTTTAGCTGATGCATGCAATGTAGCAATTAAAATGATTGTGCAAGTATCTTTCCAGTGTCCTGACTTGGATATCTTATGATTTACTGTTTTAGGTATATACTGGTTCATGTGGTAACTCTTACTTTGAGGAACACCAATACTGATTTCCATTGTGAAAGTTCAGTATATTAAGGAATCATTACCCCCTTATCCCTATTAACATTTATTTTACATTGTGTTTATTAGAAAAGACAAAAACCCAATACAGTTAATTTACATTTTCTAATGGACAAGGATTTTGGGCAACTTTTATTTGATAGTTATTTGTCATTTTTTTGAATTGTCATTTGAAATAATTAGCATTGTCCCTAACATTTTGAGTGTGAGCAACAGATATGGGTGTCATACATGTTATAGCATGCATGTAATGGTCAGAGAACAGCCCTCAGAAATTTTTCCTTTCTTTCAACCCCTATATGAGTTCTAGTAATCAAATTAAGCACACCAAATTAATAAGAAACTTTATATACTGAGCCATTTTTTCTTCATGATCTCTACTGCGACTTAATTGTTTTTCAATACAGTATTACTTGATGTTTGTAAATTTATAGTCAATAAATAGTAAAATACCAAGAAGATATAATTCTAGAAATACATATTCAATTGACATATGCTATGGTTTCACGTAAATAAACAAAAGTAAAGATAACTAATATATTAGTATCTAATAGATATTAAGAATTCCATTAAATTATACCAAAAATTCATCAATTTCCTGATGGCTCTGGTAAATGGTGGAAGCCTGAAATAAGAAAATATTCACCTTCTGGACTGGTCCTCCTCAGTGAACACAGTGATCCATGATGTTACTAGAGGCCCTCTATTTTTAGTCCATGATGCTGTTCCAGGCTACAATAAACCCTAATGTTCATATAAATATTTGCAGTCTGTGCTACCTTGGTGTTACCCTCAAACTTTACTGCCCCAGGAAGCCATGCTGATGGTAGTGACTTGTGTAGCCAGCAGGGACCATGTAGAAGCCTGAGGTCCTTTTAGCTACTGAGGACAAGAGTGCGTAAGGAGTCCTTAAATAACCAGAGGTTGCTTTTACATTTGTGGCTGATGTGAGCTCCAAAGCCCATGCAGATGTCCATGGGTACAGACAGGATAGCTGTTCCCATACCACAGTGGAGAGATGACACTGTGCCATGTGGAGAGATGGTTCTACCTATTATCAGCAACTTTATGAGGAAGCTCAGCTGATGGTTTCTGGAATTGATATCAGCAGAGAAAGACCCATCTTTCCTTGGAGGCTTAGCCACTGCAAATTTGAAAATGCTCCTGTAAGTAAAAGAGACAACACAAAATGAACTTGATTTTGTTCTTTCATTCTTCTTCTTTTTTCCTATTGCTTTCCCCAATTTTAACCTTAGTGGGGTGGGGAAGTTCACAGAGAGAGTGGGACAAGCATGGGGTAGGGGGATTGGGAGGTGAGCACCATCTTGGCAAATGATGTGAAGTTTCCGAATAATAAAGGGAAATATAAAAGTATTTTTCTTGCTATTGCTTCTATCGGTCAGTCATACCCACGGGTGAATCAACAGAAGAGTCTGTATCAAATAATAGAGCAATAGTGATAAATCTGCATGGTATTGATACAGAGAGAGACAGGTGGATCAATATAATAGATCTGAAGATCTAGATATGAACCCACACACCTATGGTCACTTGATCTTTGACAAAGAAGCTAAAACCATTCAGCATTTTCAACAAATGGTGGTGGTTCAACTGGTGGTCAGCATGTAGGAGAGTGTGAGGTGATCCATTTTTATCTCGCTGTAAAAAGATCACTCCAAGTGGATCAAGGACCTCCATATAAAACCAGATACACTGATTCTAATAAAAGAAAAGTGGAGAAAAGCCTTGAACACATGGCACAGGGGCAAATTCCTGAACAGAACACCAATGGGTTATGCTCTAAGGTCAAGAATTGACAAATGGGACCTCATAAAACTGCAAAGCTTCTATAAGGCAAAAGACACTGTCATTAGGACAAAACAGCAAGCAACAGATTGATTGGGAAAAGGTCTCTATCAATTCTAAATCTGATCGAGGGCTGTCATATATAAAATCATAAGAAGTTAGACTCCAGAGAAACAAATAACGGTATTAACAAATAGGGAACAGTGCTAAACAGAGAATTCTCAATTAAGGAAACTCAAGTGGCCAAGAAGCACTTAAAAAATGCTCAATACCATCAGGGAAATACAAATCAAAATGACACTGAGATTCCAGCTCCCAGCAGTCAGGATGGCTAAGATCAAAGAGTCAGGTGACAGCAGATGCTGGCAAGGATGTGGAGAAAGAGGGATTGCAAGCTGGTTCAACCATTTTGGAAATCAATATGAAGGTTCCTCAGAAAATTGGACATAGTATTGCCTGAGGATCCAGCTATTCCACTTCTGAGTATATACCCAAAAAATGCTCCAACATGGAATAAGGACACTTGCTTCACTATGTTCATAGCAGCCATATTTATTATAGCCAGAAAATTGAAACAACCCAGATGTCTCTCAACAAAGGAATAGATACAGAACATGTGGTTCATTTATAGTCTGGAGTACTACTCCGCTATTAAAAACAATAACTTTATGAAATTTGCAGGCAAATGGATGGATGTAGAAAATATCATCCTGATGAGGTAATTCAGTCACAAAAGAAGACGCATGGTATGTACACACTTATAACTGGATATTAGGCAAAGAGCTTAGATACTCATGATACAACTCATGGACCACATGAAGCTCAAGAGGAAGGAAGACCAAAGAATGGATGTTTGAGTACTACTTAGAAGTGGGGGTGTGGGGGGTTTGAGGTGGGGGTGATAATCAATGGAAGTGGAAGATGGAAAGGACATGGAAGGAATAGAGGAGGGGAAGGGGAAAAAGAGGGAAAGAGGAGCAGAATCAGGTATAGAGGAGATGGAGAAGATGCTCAGAGAGTCAGGAAATTGAACAGAGGTGTGTACCAATGGGGGATGGGAAACTCAGTGTAGCAACCAGAAAGTCCCAGAAGCCAGGAAAGCAAGAGCTTCCCAGAACTCCACAGGGATGACCTTAGCTGAAATACCCCACAAAGACGAGGGAGAACCTGTTAAGACCATATTCAAAGTTTAGGCATCACCCTCTGGTTGAAGGATGGGACCACCCACCCATCTCCAAAATTTTAACCTATAATTGCTCCTGTCTAAAGAAAATACAGGAACAAAGAGTGGAGCAGGGACTGAAGGAAAAGCCATTCAGAGACTGCCCCCACATGGGGATTCATCCTACATACAGACACCTAACTCAGACACTATTGCTGATGCCTAGAAGTGCTTGCTGACAGGAGCCTGATACAGCTGTGTCCTCAGAGGCTCTGCCAGATCCTGACCAATACAGATGTGGGTACTTGAAGGGAAGCCAACCATCAGACTGATCACAGGGATCCCAATGAAGGAGTTAGGGGAAGAACTGAAGGAGCTGAAGGAGCTTTATCTAGCATCAATAGGAGTGGAGGCTCTTGGTCCTGTGAAGTCTTGATGCCCCAGTGTAGAGGATGGCAGTGAGGCTGGAATGGTTGGGTATGTAGGGGAACACTCATAGAAGCAGCAGGAGGGAGGATGGGATTAAGGGTTTGTAGAGGGGAAACAGGAAAGGGGATAACCTTTGAAGTATAAACAAATAAAATATCCAATTTAAAAAAGCAAAAAAACACAAATTCTCTTGTTCTATGTTCTGATCACATGGAAGAGAATGTGGTTATCGTTTCTACAATGAGAAAATAAATGGAATGCAGAATCTTTTAATGTTAAGAGTATGAATTCCACAACTATACATGTAACTGTTAGGATTGCCTCCAAGTCTATATGAATGCATGGTGTTGTTTTGTACTAATTTGCCTTTGTTTATAGAAAATTGAATGCCAGAGAGAAGAATGAAGAGAATACAGCACACATTTCATTTCTGCTGTGAACAGCTTCCATTATAAGTCAAGCATCTATTCAAAACACATCTGGTGTTAGGTTTTGTTTTTACACTGAAATAACATCTAACATCATCAAAGGTGTGCATAAAAATATGTTTCAGATTTTTTCATTTTAGATTTTATATAATTGCATATATAATATAATAATCTATATGTTGTAAAGACAGCATCAGCATATTTCATTTTTAAAAAAACATTTTATATTTTTCCTTTGTGAAAAATTTTTTGCAGAATATAAACCATACACAATAATGGTTTAAGACATTTTCCCACATGCTCCTATTTACCCTCTTCTTTTTCTCACACAACCAGTCTGGTATTTTTCCCTACTCCATCTAATTATTTTTTTCTAGATCCCACACATTCAAATGCACACATTATAGTTGTATTTATTCATCTGGCTTATTTTGCCAAACATCTCATTATCAGGTAGTGAACGAATAAGAGATGCAAGAAAGGATTCACCTCAAATGCAACTTGGCAGGCCAACGATTTTGTTGACACATCTCTATAACAACTCTTAAGGAGTGTGAATGAACTAAAACAGTTGTGCCATGAAAGCGTCCCAACCTACAATATGCAAAAGCCTTATGAAAGCTGTGTTATGGAGTTCCTCATTTGATTAACCTTTCACCTCCTCTATAGTAATCCACTTTACCCAAGACCATGAGGAGCAAGAGGGAAGAGACAGAGATATTTCAACACACATATCTAGCATATGCAGCAATTAGAGGTTTAGGTCTGTGGTTATGGTCAAAATAATAAATAACATATTTGAAAGACTCCATGATTATTTTTGCTTTCAGTAGAAATATGTTAAAACATAAAGGATAAATAATGCATATTGGTCTTGAGATGTCTCAATCAGTAACGTGCCTACCATGGATGGATGAAACCAAGAGGAAGTAAACTTATGTGGATGTTGACATACATACATACACACACACACACACACACACACACACACACACACACACACACACACACGAAAAGGATGGATAATGGAGTTTGTGAACTAGGTAATTTTATCTAACCTGTATAACCTGGTTAGTAACAGACCTTTCTGCAAGGACATCCATAACTAGCTAGTACACACACACACAAACGCACACACACACACACACACACACACACACACACACACACACAAAGTTGGATTCTTGAAGTTTATGAAATAGGTAATTTTATCCAATCTCTATTTACATGGTTAATGACAGACCCCAATATAGTATATACATCTGGAATAGTAACATTCTCATGGTTCAAGTGCTGAAAGAATTTATATAGCCAAATACCACGGAGAGCACAAATACTATGACAATGAATCTTTAAATTAATAAAACAGGAAAAGGCTTCCTGAGAGCCAGTTCTTCCAGAGCAGAAGGTAAGTGGTACAGCCTGAAACTGGAGTATTTCCCAAATGCTTGTGTTCTGACAGATTAGTTTCTAGCTCATAGTACTCTTGAGAGGCAACTTGGAAAGGCAGGGTCTCCTTGAAGAAAGTAGGTCAGTAGGAGGTCGTATTTGAAAGGCACATTAGAAGTCTGGCTTCTCCCTTTCCCGTTTCCTGGTCACAAAATTGAGCAGGAGCATTGTGCTACCATCAGGGTGTGAAACACAACTTTAGAGCCAAAGCAATGCGGCCAAGTAACCAAGGATTGAAAAACTCTAAAATCCTAATCCAAGAGAAATTCTTCCTTATAGTGAATTATCTACTACAGGTGTTTTGTAACAGATATAAATGTGACTAATTAAACCATCTTCAAAAATAGAAGCTGGAAGAGTATATTGCACTTTAACTCTTTCTAAAAGAATAGATGTCTCAAGAACAGTGTCAATATTAATACTCCTTGGATTTATAGTTCTTGAACTGTGATTTTCACGTACCCTTGAAAGAGAGTAATGGGGACTATATGGAACTGTATGAAGTGATAAATTAGAAGGGGGAAATAATGTAAAAAATTGAGTGTAATTTAGTTGTCACTGACAAGTCAAAGGCCCAATTGTTGAAGTTCTGTCATCTGATGTAGCAGGCCTTTGACCTATCCATGTGTCTCATCTTTGAGTAGTGCAGTATCTTCTCAGGCAAGGGGGAAAAGCCAATGATAGGAATGGCAAGACTCAATATCAACATACCTTGCAGGTTGATGCCCATAGCATGCTTTGTTCTGTCTTATTGATAAAACCATGTCACCAAACAAAATAGGAATGCAAAAAAATAAAATCTAACTACAGGTGAAGATGCAGAAATATGTGACAGAGTTGAAGCTGTTGAGACAGTTCACCATTGAAGGAGCTCATCAGAGACGGTTTGGCTTATGCTCTAGCATACTGTTTCCCTGGATGTGGATCGAAGCACGTTTGTTTGTCTGCCATTTGTTTACACAACAGCCTACCATTCACTAATACATGACTGAACTTTTCATGATCTTTTTTCTGAGGTTTTAATCCACTTGGTATCCAAGAGGACATAGTCTATAGTGAGGTTCATTAACTCATTTCTCTTTCTCACAATATTGATCTCCCTGCAAAACCTCACCTTGTGTTTGGGCAAACTCTAGGGAGTAAACAGTGGGAGTCATTCACCCACCCTCAGCCCTCATTTCAACTTTTCTCTCTGGCTTACAAGAAAGTGTTGATGTCCATTGTATCATGCAACATGCAGGCCATACATATGAAGATTTCTGCAAGTTTTGCTGAAGTTTCAGAAATTTGTAGGAGGAACACCTTCTATCCTGTGCTCTTAAAAATAACCAGATTCAAAACTCACCAAGTGATTTTTCACAAACCTATCTTTCAAATATATCTTGATAGGCTATAGTGCAATGTCACATAACCTTTATCTAGAATGTTATGAAAAATTGTTCTGTGGACACATTGGTGTTGAATATTCAACATTAATTGGGGTTTCTAAATATCATTTCTTTGTCCTCCAGGTTCCTCTGTAATCCCTAGATTAGCATTTTATTTGTGGAAGTGTGGACCATCCTCATTTCATCATTCCTTATCTCCATTTTCATGACTACATATTGACCACAGATGTAATAGGAAAAGTCTCAGCTCTCTTTGGTGCCTATAATATTTAAAAAATTTTCAGCTCTTGAACATGTTACCAAGACCTCTACCAACTGAGCTAGCTCTAGGGTCCCTCTGTCCATGGAAAAGATGGCACAATTAGTGACCGAAAAGCATTTTATTTTCAAGTGTAAAGAATAAAAATAGTAATTACAGTAAAGCATAATTTAGTTATGTGTAACATTGGCCTGTGCTCATCATCATGGTTTATTAGGTCATTTTAAAGACCATTTTAAGCTATCCTTTATAGTGAGAACCCTATAAATTAAAATTTTTGAGGAATGTGTTGAATATATGTTCTTAATCATGTAGTAATATATAAAACTCACATAGAAATATAATAGAAGGCCAAAAATACCACAGAAAAAACAAGTCTTGTAATGAGAGAATGTTGTTAATTTTTAATTTCCTACTCTAAAAGAGATTCATTCATGATTCAAGAGTAGCAGATAATAAGGAGATGTTACCCAACAATGTATTTCATCAAAACTCTCAATAAATGAACCGAAGTTAATGTAAAACAGAAAGTCTGTATATTCTAAGCATGTGCTGTTTTTTTTTCCTTGATTCTTGTTGGCAAACAATAAATACCCACTGGTATTTTCAATATTTTAGTGTAAATGTAGTTGGACTCACATACACTTGGACATACGTTTATCTACCCATAAATCTGCCATCTCAGCCCATCATCACCCCAAACTGTAAAGTGATATTTAAATGTTAAATATGTATTTGATGTTAAATCTCTATTACTTAAACTATTTGTTTTTCTTGAAATAATGTTTGCAAATATTACTCTTCCAATGGAATATAATACTGCATATAGAATAAATTTTGTTTGTAGATTTTTTGATCTTCACTATGTGGTGGTTACTCTTTGAGGAACACCTTTGTTTAAGCTAAGCAAAGGTTAGTTATGTACTCATATTATTATAGGCTGCTTTTTTCCCATACATCCGATATAATATTCTTAAGAGTTAATCCTTGTCCTGATTGTAAACCCACATCACCTAAATTATTTTAGAACAATTTTCTATATTTCTTCCCGCTACCTCATGGAAATATCCTTCATGAAGATTATAGAACTCTAAGAAAAGGTACTCATGTGTCCTCACCATGGGCTTTGTACTGTGTGAGTCTCAAGCTCATATTCTGCATCTCAACTCTCTGCTTCCAAAAACAGTTTTCCTCTGCTCTCCAAACACCAGTTTCAGTAATATTTTCTACAAGATATCATTCTTTCCTTCAAAATATCATCATATCATTCTTGTATTTTATTTTTTCCAATGTCTAGTGGCACATTTACGTAAATGGAAATTAACTTATTTGCTACATTTTGATTCTCATTTTAATGAAAAAACTAGACATCATATTTCCAATGGCCTCATTTTTTCTTTGTTTTTTTTTGTTTTTAATATGTCCTTAAGTTGAACATACTGTACACATTGAGTTCATTTAAGTGTCTCTATGTAGTATTTCAAGCAAGAAAAAATTTGCAACCATCTACCTTAGATTTATAAATTAAACCTTGAAACATGTTAAGTTTAAAATTTGTGAGGGGTTGGGGATTTAGCTCAGTGGTAGAGCGCTTGCCTAAGGAAGCGCAAGGCCCTGGGTTCGGTCCCCAGCTCCAAAAAAAAAGAACCAAACCCCCCCCCAAAAAAAAAATTTGTGGGCCCTTATAAGTTGCTTGAGGATATTAGTTAAATGAATCAAAAAATGGTAGAATCTATTACTTCTCCACTTGTGTCTCTGTACCTCAGTGATCAAAATGTTTTGCTGCTAAATGCTTGATTTATTGAGCATTATAAAGGGATATTATATATGCAGTTTTCTGTTAGCAGAAGGCAGATTATATTGTGGGAAAATTACCCAGCTGGTAAAGTGTTTTCCACATTGACCCAAAAACCTGAATCAATCAAATAGAACCAATGTAAAAAAGCAGATGTGATGGCCCACATCTGTAATACCAGCATTCCAATTGTGAGATTCAAGGTTTGGAAAAAGGAAAAAATCTCTTGGAAACTTCTGGGCCAGCTAACCAGTAGTACAGAACAAAGTGGCAGAAATAATGAGAGACCTGTTTTATAAGATAGAAGGAGAAAAGAGCTACAGAATGGTGTCCTTTAACTTCTAAACACATGCCGTACCTGAAATTGCCCATCCACAATAAACTTAAATAAGTGCAAACATGAAAAAAAGAAAGAAAACGAACAGTGAGGTCGTGGAGCATGGATCAGTGAAAGGAAGGGAGGTGTATACAAAGCACTATGGATTGTGAAAAAAGAATGTACTATTGTCATTTGCTTAGTTAAAGCACTGTGCGTGTGTGTGTGGGGGGGTGTTTGTGTGTGTGCATTTGTTTTTAATGAAGTCATACAACCTGAAATATAAATGGTTTCCTACATCCATGGAAAAGATCATAAAGATGTTTACCAGACATGATGAAAAATATATTTTTGAGTGGTTGGTCAGAAGAATCTTGATGATTCCAAAAACAATATCGGCTATTATTTTTCTTTGCTTTCTCTTGGGAGCTTAAAAATAAACCCCTATTGTCTAAGACACTACTAAATTTGGATAAATTATTCAATAAGTAAAAATTCATAAATCTAGGCAACTTCTATGACTAATGAGCATGGTCTCTAGTGGACAGACTAGTAGTTCTACTCTTATTCTTGTATAATCCTTATAAGCACAGATTAATGTATCCCTTGCTCTTAAAAACCAATCTTTTCTATAACAGAGAAACAAAGATACATTTATAATACAAACACAATACCTCAGGTCTAGTGAACTCCATTGAAGAGGATGTAGAATTTAAGAGATTGGAATTCTGCTGTGAGTCAGTGACACTGTACTTATGACATCCCAATAATATGCTTTCTAAATAAGGTTAGTATCGGAACACCAAATGAGCTGCCATCATTCTGGGGGAAATATTACAAGGCCTGGATTTAGAGGAGAATATAAAAATACAAAATATCAACTGTATAGAGAAAAAAATTCACAAAGGAAAAAATAAAAGTCCTACTTAAATTTTGATAATGTTTTGGGAGTTATTTTAACTAAATATTAAGAAAGGTAGAATTAGTTGGGGAAGTACAATAGCATTCCCATTGGTGGCTGCTTTTGCTTGGTTTTTGTTTTCTTTCTTCTCCAGATTCTATAAAGAAGATGATTTAGATAAATCTAGAAGTAAGGATACGTACCCTAGAAAACAATGCTGAATGGTCAAGGTTCAAATAATGTAAATATGCTTCAAGTTATTTTCATGATTTTTCCTATTTTCTTATACTTTTAGGTATATCACAATTGACACACACTTTATTTCTGAATTTATGTCATTGTAATTTCATTATTACCTAAATTCTCTCGATTAACCTTTATACCTATTTATGAATGGCTTTACATACAATATTATCACCTGAAATCCTTATTTGAAAAAGTTGATAGTGAAGCTTCATGAATTGTAAAATGAAATATTAAAGGGATATTATTGTTTATAGACAAAGGATGAATAAACAAAGTGAAATAATCAGAAACTGTTTTCTATGAACATCTAGAGAGAAAAATGTCCATGTTATGCCTTCTTTTTTTCCTCCAAAAATCTCTGTATTGATAGTGAGTCTCATATGCACTGCTATAATTACAGTCCTTAAATGGATGCCTAAATCATGGCAGTTAAACTCCCATGTTTGTTTCTTGCATCTATCTTCCACTCAACACAGAATGTAAGTTCAATGAAGAAAAAATCTTGAAAGAAACTAGTTCTAGGTGTGCCATTTTCCTAGATTTCCTAGATGCCAGAAGTGGTCAACAAATACCTACTCATAATCTACACATTCCAGTGTGTTTTCTTAGAGCATTTTGAGGGAGGCAAAATTGTCTACATGGCATTAATCCCCAAATCCTTTGGCATAGTTTGGTTTTCCAGGATTTTAGAATGAATTATTATCTAGAACCATCATTCTCTGCAAAATATATTTTCTTGACACCCAAATGATGATTAGATGGCAATCACTTTATTGGATGTTTATGTTAAAATAACACCTGAATGCTCGAGAAATTTACAGACTCTTTAAAACTTGGCAAATGTACAATTGAAATAGACTAAACTGAGGTGAGCATGATTAAAGGAAAAGGAAGAGATGAGACCATTTCATTTATGCTGTTTTGGATATGACTAAGATTTGAAAAATGATAAGAGGGCACTTAGGGCTGGAGTGCTTCAGCTGTTGAGAGCACTGATTGCTCTTCCACAGGTCCTGAGTTCAATTTCCAGCAACCACATGGTGGCTTACAACCATCTGTTATTGGATCTGATGCCCTCTTCCTGGTATGTCTGAAGATAGGAACAATGTACTCACATAACTAAAAATAATAAATAACTCTTTAAAAAAAAAGAGGGTACTTAGAGAAAATTATTAGCATTAGAACTTTCTTGAAATGAGACTTTATTGTTAGATTGAACAGCTGAATATAAAAATTCAAACATCACAAGTAAAATAGGAAAAGATAAAAGTATTTCTCTTTTCTTTACCAATGAGTTTCAAGCAGCTGAGGTATTCCTGTCATATCTGAGGCACTCAAAAACTTTGTGTTAAATGAGTAGGCAAAATGATTTCTAGTGGATTATTAGAAATGAGTATTGTTGGGGATATACTTGCTAATGTCATTGAAACATTCAAAAGATGGTGAGGGGTATTTGAGATGGTAGTAAGTTGGTATAATGAACCCTGAAGAATTTCAAACAAGTTAAGAAGACGGGGAGCAAAATTATGAGAGGATTATTTTTTTGACCAGAGTAGATGTTATCATTGATAACTCCTTAAAAAATTATAGAAACAAGGCACAGTATATTGTGCTACAGCGGGATGAGCTCTGAGAACTCATCACAGAGAAGACAGCTAATGAGAATCTCAACTGAGGCACTAGAGTAAATGGAGAAAATAATCAGGGGAGATATCGCCATGCTGAGAATTTTAATTGCACTGTTGTTGATTTTGAATTCTAGAATGGCATGCATGCCTTCAGAAGCATGGGACACTTGAGTTTGACTGGTTAAAATAAGGCAAACTAGGTACCTGTGAAGACTGCAAAAATCTGCTTCCTAAATGTTGGGTGGATGTAGATGTAGAGATGACTCTGAAACTTAGAAATAGGCTCACAACTAAATAAATAATTAGAGAAGAGTAATTTTAATCAATAGTCAAAGTAAGTAAATTGTGGGATGACGTCACAGGTGAGGCAGGTACAAGATAGAATGAGGCCTGTCATTGGACGAGAATGAAGGATGGGCGGGAGAAAACTTTGAGGGAAGGGGAAGAGACTGGAAGGGAAAGGAGGAAGAGACAGAAGGGACGGAGAGAAGCAGCGGTGGAGAGAACATGGAGGCTGACATTAAGATTCCACACTGTACCTTTACAGGTTGTTATGAATGTCCTTAAGGGATGAATGTGTACAGGGCTTGGTATGTTTAGGCAGGCAATTATATCCTATCGACCGGATCGGAGGTTATTGTGTTGTGTGTTCTTTCATGTGGTTATTTGATTTTGGGAGACTGGGTGGCAGCTAGAGACATGGGCTGCCATGGAATTGGGATGTGCGCTTCTGGCAAGATGTCTACCAGATATCTTGGGGCACTGTGGTGCTGGACCTAGTAGGGGATAAAAGACTACATTTTATTATAATTTTACAACAACAGTAAATAACATATCAAAATAAATATCAAAAGGGGAGGGGCAGATGAATAAAAACTGAATATATGATTCAAATGCAAATTTAGAAATAGTCTTTAGCTCATGTAAAAAGTTCTGTTCCACATGTATTTTTTCTGTGTAGAAATTTTAACAATCATGAATTAGCACTGTGAAATTATGAATTAGCATGGTGAAAATCTAAGACTAATGTCAATACACATCACAAAGCATTACTGAGCCTACTAGATCTTTCATATGACTTTCATGTTCCTATAATTGTATAGTAACTTTTGAGAAATTTTAATTATTTATCACATATTTCCAAAGACATCAAGTATATTTTTCCTGTACTTCAGTAATTTATTTATAAACATATATAGATGAAAGAAAGCACAGGCCCATAAAAACCTTGTGAGAGAAAATATGTGGTTGCATTATGTATGCACAATACCCCAAATCAGACACATGTCCCTGAATAAGAAAATGATTATCAAAATTGGGCAGAGTGCATGAAGGGGAATACTACTGGAGTTAATGAAACAATATTCTGACACATAGAGCAACTCTGATGATATTGATATCAAGAGTTTAGCTCAAGGACTAAATTTTTGTGTGATCTTTCAGGTATGAACAAAGCTAAGACTACTTCTCACAGAAGAGTTATCTCTTCACAGTATACTTGGCCACAGTTTTGTGCACACACAATGCAGATTTCTGGAGTGCATTAACTTCAAAGAGGCCCCTACCCCTGTGACATCTATCTTTACACACATATCTGTATTTCCAGTCTAGGCAATATTATTCAGAGGCACCATTAGGAATGCCTTGATTGAGAAACCAACAGTTTAGATCTCCCCACTTTTGTTCATACCTTATGTCCTAGTCTACACAATATAGAATTAACAGTTACTCTTCAGGGGTCCCCAGTAGGGCAGGATGATAATCACTCCCTTATGAATCTTGATACATTGAAAATAACAGGTCAAGTTTATGGCCTAGTATCAAGGCATGTATTCTGCTCTATCATTTTTTCTTCTTACCGATTATTTCTCCCCTAGATCAGCTGCAGAGATTAGAATTCTCTCCGCAAGTTAGACTGTAGAAATCACAGTGTCCTCTCTACAAAGCTAGCAATAAAACTAGAAATTATTCCTATATATTTTCTATACATTTCTTTGGAAAGTTATCCACAAAAATATTCATCTTTTTTATTAGAAGTCAAAAGACCTTCATCCCACTGCAGAAGAAATAGAACAAAGTAGTCATGAAAATTCTTTTTTTCTCCTTTTGTTTTTATTAATAATCCCATTCATCTACAACTCAAATGATATCCCATGTCTTGACTTGTGGGACAGTGAAAGGGATTCTAGTTCCTGGTTGAGGTGATTTGAAATCCCAGTTTAAAATCAGGCATTTCACCTGACTCCAGGGAAACCATGCTGGTCACTAGCCCACAGCCCTCCATAGGGTAAATACTTTGAGATGGGTGGGTGCCTCATCCCTTGACTGGGAGTCATGCCTATCTGCTTGAATTGGTCTCTATAGTCTCTATGTTACTTTCCCTGAACATTTCAGCTATTCATCCACATTAGGTCCTGAGAGTTTCTTGCTTTCCTAGCTTCTGGGACCCTCCAGTCCCTACCGCCAGTTCCTCATTCCCCTCTGCTACATATTTTTATTCGATTTCCTGATGCACTGTACCACTCTCTATTTCCCTCTAGTACCTTACCCTGCCCCCCTTTTCCATTACCCTTCTCTTTCCCTCCCAATTCTCCCTCACTCCACCCCCCATGATCATCATGTTTATTCTTCTATGCAGGATTGGAGTATCCACACCCTGGTCTTCATTCCTCCTAAGCTCCATATGGTCTGTGGGTTATTCCCTGGGCATTGTGAGCTTTTGGTCTAATATCTACTTGTCACAGAAGACATACCATGTGTGCTCTTTTGTGTCTGAATTACCTCATTCAGGATGATATTTTCTAATTCCATCTATTTGCCTGTGAATTTCATGAAGCTATTCATTTTAATAGCTGAGTAGTACTCCATTGTGTAAATGTGTCACATTTTCTGTATCCATTATGCTTCTTTTGAGGAAAATCTGGGTTGTTTCCAGCTTCGGGTTATTATAAATAATTCTGCTATTAAAATAATAGAGCATATGTCCTTGTTGGAGCACCTTTTGTGTATGTACATAGGAGTGGTATAGCTGGGTCCTCAGGTAGTACTATGTCTAATTTTCTTAGGAACCTCCAGATTGATTTCCAGAGTGGCTATACCAGCTTGCAATACCACAAAGAATGAAGGAGTGTTCCTCTTTCTCCACATCCTCACTAGCATATGCTGTCACCTGCATTTTTAATCTTAGCCATTCTAATTAGTGTGAGTTAGAATCTCATGTTTGTTTGTTTGTTTGTTTTTGTTTTTTTGCATTTCCCTGATGACTAAAGATGTTGAACATTTCTTTAAGTGCTTTTCAACCATGTGAGATTCCTTAGTTGAGAATTCTCTGATTAGCTCTCTACCCTATTTTTTAGCAGGGTTAGTTGATTCTCTGGGGAATCTTTGTATATTTTGGATATTAGCTCCCTATCAGATAGATGTAGGGTTGGTAGCAATCTTTTTCCAATATATGGGTTGCTGTTTTGTCCTATTCACAGTGTCCTTTGCCTTGGAGAAGCTTTTTAATTTTATGAGGTCCTGTTTGTTGATTGTTGATCTTTGAACATAATCCATTTGTGCTCTATTCAGGAAAATTTCCCCTGTGATCATGTGTTTGGGACTCTTCCCCATTTTCTTTTGTATTAGATTCATTTCATGTGGTTTTATGTGGAGGTCTTTGATCCACTTGATAGGGAAAACTATTCTCAACAATAAAAGAACTTCTGGAGGACTCACCATTCCTGACATCAGGCTGTACTATAAAGCAATAGTGATACCACATGGTATTCGCACAGAGAGAGGAAGGTAACTCAACGGAACAGAATTGAAGACCCAGAAATGAACCCTTTGGTCACTTGATTTTGACAAAGTAGCTAAAACGATTCAGTTGAAGAAAGACAATGTTTCAACAAATAGTGCTGGGTCAAAAGATGGTCTGCATGTAAAAGAGTGAAAATTGACCCAATCTTATCTCCTTGTACAAAAGCTCAAAAAAAAATCTTTAAAAATAAACATGCATTGATGATATTTTCTTCAGCCTTTTCACATAATGTCACATCACATTATTCCAAAATTACTATTGGGTAGTATTCCTTAATTTGTCAGAGCCTACTATGGATGGTACCTTTCTAATGTTTTAATCATCAATCTTATGACTTCTTTTTCACATGAATAATTAAAGCTATCTTTTGGTTTTGGTTTTAGGCCTTTTAGTAATACTATTTTCACTTTTGTAGAAGTAGATTCCTCACTCCATCTTCCAATGTTATACCATCATTTAGTTATCCTTAGGGTAGGGATAAGAAGCCTATGGGAATTTCTGACTTTTCCAGTCATTATATTGTTAACTCAGGACTTTAACAATACTTTAACATCAGATTAGCTCATTGTGACAGAAGCCTGGCTTTTACACCTTAATCTCACAAATACTGTGCTACAAAGAAGTGATGCACAGGTCCATATATACATGATTGAATGTTTTAAATGTTCAAAATTAAATATAAACCAGAATAAAATTCAAAAAGTCTTTCTTCTGGGAGCATGACGGTAAAATTCCTGGGAAGAATACCAGAAGACTCTTTATTGGGTTAGAAACATCCTATCTCTTTGTACAATGAGAGTCTCACCAAAAATAAACATTGATCACAATTTATCAAATAATATGTCTTAGATAGGTATGTGTAACTGGACAGCAATTTTAACCTCAAAGTTACAAAGAAAACCAAAACCACTCTAACATTATGCGGCAAAGTCATCAATACATTTTAAAACCATCATTCAGAGTTTGAAAAAGTTAACTTGTAAGTTAAATTAATGGCAGCAAATAAATTGAATCTTAATGTATGCATGTTCCAAAGTTTATACAAATGAGAAAGATGCCGACTTCTCTCCTGGCTTTTTCTGTAATTATAATCACCTTTGTTTATGCAAGGTTTATTATTTCCCAATTGCTCACTGGGGGCCTGATTAAAAATGATGTGCATGCCCCTCATTCTTCAGTTCAGTAATGGGGCCTCAAAGAAGGGGGAAAATGCTTATCATGCACCCAAATTAATTAAATTTTATAGGTTTGCTGTTCATTAAACTGCCTCTGATAGTGCAAGTCTATCCATTTTCGTTTTACTACTGGGAGGTGAGAAGTGTGAAGAATGTCTGAAGAAAGGAAAATAAAATTACAATGAATTAATACTGCCCACTGTGATAGAGCCACGGACACAGGGATCAACATTATCCACGTAGCAGAGAGGTGGGGGGAAAAGCCCAAATCAGGGAATTGGTTTTTGTTTGTTTGTTTTTTTGTTTGTTCTTGTTATTTTGTTAAGATAGCAAGTGGAAAATAAAGCCTTAATGTTTTAGGAAATCATAATATAAATATGAGATAAAGAAAATACTTTATTTTTCTTTAACTTTTTAAAATTCTATATTCAGTGTAGTTCATCTGTGTGACTGTATAAAGTAGGAACTGAGTTACAAAAGGGCAAAGTTTAAGCATCAGCCTCATTTTCACCGTCATTCCTTATATCACAAGTTAGTGAATGATATCATAGTGTGGCAATAACAAATATCCTTCAGATAATGCAAAGGTTGTTGAGAAACATACAACCTAACAAACTTACAAGACTCAAATATCTACAAACCTACCCCCATACATTAAATAAATGCAATCTGTACACTATGACTGTATATATGTACAATATGTAGTTTCATTACAAGTATTGGGTTCAAATTAGAAGTTCAAAAACAAAATACTGTGTTGTTTCGATAATTCACCTTGTTACTCCTATGAAGAATCATTTCTTCTGGGCTGTGGAAATCCTCCTTATTAATTCTGAACCAGCTCGCTCTCTCTGGAATGAGTGACTCTCTATGGGGTGAGTTGACTTTAGATGTAAGTGATAATTCTACCAACATAAGTCATAAAATCAATTTGTGTACCTCTCTTATCTCATATAAACATTCCTCACACCATCATAAATGCCAATCATTTCAGAGTATATCAGCAACATCAGGGGAATATACCTAAAGATTCCTCTGAATTAAATACTGGTTATGAGAATTCAGTATCTCTTTTTATAATTTTTTTTTATTTTTATTGGATATTTTCTTTATCTACGTTTCAAATATTATTCCCCCGTCCCTTTGTTTCCCCTCTAGGAACCCCCTATCCATCCCCCATGCTCTGCCTCCCTGAAGATGCTTCCCCACCCACCTACTCACTCCCTCCTGCTTCCCCTACACAGGGGCATTGAGCCTTCACAAAACCAAGGGCCTCTCTTCCCATGGATGCCTGAAAATGACATCCTCAACTACATATGTGGCTGGAGCCATGGGTCAATCCCTTTGTACTCTTTGATTGGTGGTTTAGTTCCTGGGAGCTCTGGGATGTCTAGTTGGTTGATACTGTTGTTCTTCCTATAAGTTTGCAAACCCCCTCAACCACATTCAATCTCTCTTAATGAATGGCACCTTAAAACTTCAGAATTTCTCGCTATCTCTTCGGTAACTTATATGACCTCAGTTTTCTTCCTCTTAAAATTCACCTCTAAATTTTAACATATGGAAAATATCCTGATCAGCTTCCTCTTCCAGTTAAAGTTGCCTTTTCCCCCATTCCCTCCTTCTTAGCATCTGTACCCTCTTAGCACCTGTATCCTTCCTTTTTTTAGTGCTCTTATCCCCAACATATTCCTATTTTACTCTTCTTATTTCTTTGTTTACGCTAGGATTTATGTTCACAAACTGAGAATTTGCCCCGAAAAATGGGAAATGAACGATAATATGTGGTACTTGTCTTTCTGAATCAAAGTTGACTTGGAATTATTAAAAGAAAATAATCCTTACTGTAAAATATCCTAATAGAAACCTTTAGAAGGGACATGAAGTCAAAATTTAACTTCTATTCTTTATAATATGTGACTCAAGAGGGTATATATTTTCTTAAAGGACAGAGTAAATAAATATGGGAAGTGGCTCAAAGTGACAGATAAGCGTCACCGTGTTGTGTTCAGGTTCTATACATCCCTTGCACATGCAATCCACTCTAGTGTGAACATCTGTTCATTTGTGGAAAGGTGCATAGATGAGCAGATTCTTTACTTCAATTCCACATCAACATAGACTCTTCTAGGAATATCTGCCATCATATTTGATACATTGCATTTTATTTGTTCAAAAGTGTTTCTCTGCTTTCATCATCAGCTTCAAGCTTATGTATATAGATTCTAGTGAAATATGTAGGTGCCTTCCACTTTATGCTGATAATTCAAATTTAATTTGAAAATCTGTCACATATTCTGAACAAAGATAATTTTGAGAAAATATAATATAAAATATTCTGTTTGATTACATTTACATATTCTCATCTTCCAAAACTATTTAAGGTATAACTGTGATACACAAATATGCTGGTAAACCCAAATTTAAAATTTCTTTTATTATGTTCATTTTCCACCACTAATTTTTATAACTAAGAACAAGTTCATAAAATAATGACGACGAGGAGTAAATCTATGCCTATTTCTGGTATATTATGTAAACATTGCATTGACAGTTGGTAAATGATATGTTTATATTTTCTTATTTAATATGCAATGTCTCAAGTCTAATACTATATAAAAATTAACCTCTTAAAATAATATATAATTTTGTTACTTAAAGTTTAGTTTATTTTCTGTTAGTATACTTGATTCTATTCTTTTGTATGTAGCTATGTAAATATTTTAATATTCTTGAATTTTAAGTACTTATTTATTTATTTGTTTGTTTATATGTATCTTTGTATATGTATATGTGTGCTCATATGCCACAGACAATACATGTAAGTCAAATGTCAACTTGAGAGAGCTGGTACTTTCTAGTCTGTGGATTCCAGGGTTCAAATCAGTTTTAAATTTGTTCACAGTTGTTTTTAACAACTGAACCATCTCAGCAACCCAGCCCTGATATCATTGTTGAAGATCTAAGATATTTTGTAATTTAAGTAATTATTTAGAAAACATCATCATATCATTTCATACATATTCTGGTTTATATACTAGGCAAAACCTAGAACAAAGAAGAAATAAGTTTTAAAACCTGTAATGAAATTAATATGAATGCCATATTCTCATTCCCAAACCTCCAATGGTTTGGAATAAATTTGTTTTTGGTGACCGCTAGTTTAATGTGAATTCAAGAATATAGAGTCCTATGCTAAGAGTACATTTCCTCAAAGAAAAAAAAATAAAACTGACAGACCAGCATTGCATGCCTCTGTGGTATCAACAAAGATCAAGTGAGCTCTCACCACATTGCAGCAGCCAGCAGGACTGCAGCTGAAGAGAGGTGAAGATGAAGTGTATTTTGCTCAGACTTCTTGAAGTTCCAAACCCTCCAAAACGAATTTCCTTATTTCAACCCACCTAGTTTGTGATACTTTGCTATGGTCAGTTTATGAAAAATTTGTGTTAATAGAACATAATTTCTATACTGAGTAAAAACTCTAGGACTTTTTTTCCACATAAAACCTTCAGGCTACCTTTATTTCTTTGGACACATCTTTAAACAATACAAAAATATTAGATAATTTACTCTTTGGAAAACTTCCTCTAAAGCCAGCTAAATAATATAGCACATTTTTGTCTTTTATATTCCAGAGTGAAGTGTTCCTCTACTTTCTAAGCATCACCTAGATTAGATATGACTGGAAATAAAACCAGTTAAAATGCAACAATATTTGAGGTAATTGTTAAGAGTCAATAATATTTGAATAAATAGTCCCCAAGTTACAACACACTTTTGGTTAATAAACAGTGGTAAAAATATTGATCTAGATGACTTAGTAAAAAAACAGTTTTTTCATATTTTATGTTATTGTAGAGTTCAGAATATTTTCATTTTTCATTAAAAACAATGACATTGTAACAAAAGACAATCTATGTGAAGTGTAAATTTACTGTTATATTTTTCTGAATATTAAAGAATTACATGTATACTGAACAGTAATAAGTATGAATACAGATATAAATCACAGAAGGATTTTTGATGATATGAACTGTGAATTGAATGAGAAATAAAGATAATTTTAAGACTAGACTAGAATAAAAGGTATCGACATTGGGTGCATTTTAGTAATAAAGTCAGCTTTGCTATTTTTAAGTACCCCAATAGTAACACAATAGTATGAATAAAACTAAGCTTGTTTTATTCTCAAGAGAAAACTCATGTCTATGCTAACTTTTAACTTTTATACAATTGTTCACAAAAATCAAAAGAGAGCACTTCAGAGGGCTCTGTTTCTGCACTGACAATATCGAGTAAGTATATACTTTTCCAAGGTTGCTAATCAATTGTCTAACCTACAATACTAATATGATATTTAAACTGTTTTGAAAATTTCAACAAATAAATCTCTGAATATCTGAAGATTTGCCAAATAAATGCTTTTATAAAAGGCACAGTTGAAATTATATCTTTATATAAAGGATTTTTATAATAAGCAGTGTTTGGCTGCCTGACACCGTAGTCATCTGCCATGACTCTGCTTGTCCTATCACTATTCAATTAACCTGTCATTTGATGCTGCAACAAAGGACACAGACCAATTCACATCATAAATGGTTTCTGAGGTCACTGGCTTGTGCTAAGTATATTATTTGTACCTCCTACATTCATCCACGCACAGCTCCTATCTTTTGTGTTTAGTTAAGTTCTTCTCAATAATCCAGTTCACCAAGATCTTTCTACTCCCGACAAGCAATGTTAGTCAAAAGGCTGGCCATTCCCAATTAATATGAGAGTATGTCCGATCATATTCCAGTCACATTTATTCTCTTGTTTCATGCAAGCCTCCAAATACCTTAATAAAATATCCTGAATATTTAAGCACATGTTTTTGGAAGAGTTGGTCTCAATCTGTTCCTTCACTATTTGCCTTACATAAATCAATCTACATATAAATCTTACAGCTTTTCTCTTAGTTGACATGATTACTTAAACCTTTCAGTACTCAAAAACTATAGTCAGCATTCAGTTTAATTTTAATATGTTTCTCTGATATTTACATGCAGACAAAACTCACCAGTTAAGTGGAATAGCAAAATGTTCACTTTAAATCCTATGACTTGTTGTCTGGGGGTCATTCAAGATCAACTGCTCACTGAAGATTCCTCTTGGCAATATGTTTGTGAAGAACAAGTGCCTTATGTTGTTTGACGAGCTATGTTCTGCTTCATTGTTTGACTTATGTAAATATAATTAATTCATTAATGGATACCAGAAAGTAGTGTAACTGATATTATGTAATTTTTCTACATGGAATTTAAAAGATATTATTTTCACTTTACAATTAAGGGACAATATACTATTAATCACAGAGTCATCTATGTGAAACTTGGTGCCCTTCAGTCTGATAAAAGAGGCTGCAATTTGTATAAAGTAGAAGGAACCTAACCTTCCCTAAATATTATAAATCTGGAATTTTTATCAAGGATAAACATTTACATAGAGTCACATAGACTTACAGAGAAATCTTGTCTTGGTTGAAACATTCCCTTTGGGAGGGAGGGGATGAACTCTAAATTTCAGGAAGGAACTAAAAACACTTGCAAATCCAGAAGACAGAAAACATGATCCACAAGTCCCCTCCCAATGCTATATAGGGAGTTAATATGAAGTTGTAATAAAACAAAATTTATCTTTTCATAAAATTCTATCATCTCTATCTATATGTACTACATAGGTGTATATCACAAACTACATTAATGCATAGCTAAATTTTTCAGGCATAAGTGGTGCCTAAAAGGAATACACAGGGATAGTTGTTTAATTAAAGTATATATCCAGACAATTTACTTCTATCATCTCTATATTTACTCAGAATTCAATTTTTAATTTTATTAACTGAAAATACTGTGTTTAAATCATATTATAATCACAGTTGTCATTTATGTATCCATTTATGTACAACAGAAATGTACTTAGAAATCACAGTGAGTATAGGGAATATTCTATCAATATATGCTTTTTTTTCTTGCAAATTTACATCATATTTTAAGCATTCCCTTCCATATTTGACAGTATAAAAATGGTAGAAGTCAAAACCAAATATATAAAATTAACTGTATAATATCTGTTTTCCTTTTAATATTTCTAGTATTTCATGTCCATGTTTCATGGAAAAAATAGTCACGTTCATTTAATTTGGTACTAGATACTTCTCTGTAGCTGAAGTCAAATGCTTAATAAGGCCCTCTTTAATCTTTCTAATGCTAATTTAGCTTTTAAAATGTAACCTATCTGAAAACTTTTATCTTTTAATTTAATGCATTTGCAGTCTGTCTGCTAGACATCCCTGACTCATTTCTGGCCATTTTCAGCCTTATCACCTGTGAATATCTTTCTGTCTCTGTCTTATCATGCTATTACACAGTTGTTAGTGGTTTCATTTCTCTCCCCTCACAGCATACCCCCGATGTGGGCACATCAGTGTGATTGTCAGCAGATTTATAAGGGGAACACATTCTTCAGTGACTCTATGTCTGACCATCAGCAACAGAGAGGCAACTCGTTTCATTTGACGTAAAGCAATGCTTCCTAAATTCTGGCTTATGTTGCAATTAGGTAAATATCCAAAATACACATCGTTGTGGAATACATAATTGTTAATGACAAGAACAAAAACAAATGATAATTTGGGCTCTATTGAAAAAATGTTAGCTTAAGATATGTGAATCTTCTTTTTTCTCTGCTCTTTGGGAATAAGCAAGTCTGGCACAGCTTCTTGAATAATTCATAAGAGAAGAATAAAAGATTTATCAATAAAAACAGGGTCAAGTTCTCTTGGGGAGCTTTAGAATATAAGTATGTGCTAGAACTGCATCAGAGGAGAGCTATGTATTTAGATGACCAACTTAAAATTTTATATTGTGCAGGTCTCTGTTAATAACTTAATAGAATAAATTTATACTCCAGAACAATGCCTGTGATATTTCAAAATCACTACCTTTTAAAATATGACTCTTAGAAAAAAACCTTCCTGCTTCTGAAATAATTTTCTACTGTACTAGCTTTTAAGAACCAACCAAAATGACCATAATAAAATAAGTGCTGTTTTTGTCACAAGGTGCTGTAAAGACGGCATTGCGAATATTCCTTGTTATTTACTTAGTATGTGATTCTTCCTTGGAAACAATACATCTGTGGTACATAAGCTTATTTCTTTTTGGTGAATCTAGGTGTGAGTACAACCATGTGTGTAATGAAAAGGAAAGGACACACTTTCCAGCAATGAAGGAAGAACTGATAGGTAATGTTCCTACATACAGCAGTTATATGTAACCTAAGAGGTTACTGTCAAACCAGCATGGACATTTTAAAGAAAGCACAACTTCCAAAATAAGACAAAGCACACTGCATTAATAAATCATATGTCTTGGCGAAAACTTCTTCTTAGTGTATTAATTACAGTTAAAGTGAACTGACTAGTTAAGGTCACAGTATTAATGGCATAAGATGGAGTTCACACATGAGTGGCAAAGGGCATTCCATATTTTGGGGGTGATGTCTAAAATATAAATGGAGAAACTAAGTTTTGAAAGAATCTCAATTCACCACTGACGCAACTTGGGAATTTTTAAAATCAATAGGCTTGTTAAGCTCCTTATATTTTGCTATGCGATACTGAAAATCTTTAACAATAACCTTTAACAATAACTAAAAGAAAAGGCAAAGTAATGTATAGAAATCTACAATCTTTTTTTTCTCTACTTCTTCTACCCAATAAAAATGCTGCTTCTCTTTAGGATGAATTAAAGAAAGGAACAAGCTCAATATGTTACTCCCCAAACCAGCAAATGCTAAAAGCATTCTCAATATTTAAGAATTTACACTTTGTGAGGGAACGTGCCTATAAATTGCAGCTATTGTCAACTAAGATCTGTAATGTTTGTCTACAACAGATTCCAAAATATCATACATCTTACTTAGAATAGCACAGAGGGTTCAGTAAATCCCAGGACCACAAATCATAATATATGCTCAATTTTGAAACACTCCATATTGAAATTTTCACTGTTTTGACAGACATAAATTATATGACTTTAATTTTAAATTCCAAACATTACTATTTACAGAGGGGTCAAATGTAAGGTTTATGATTTCTTGAAAATTTTATATTTTTACTGAGGTGTCCAGGAGGTTCTTTAATCTGTTAGCGTAAGCTACTTGGCTAACATTTTAGGTGACACCTGGTTCTGAGGCGATGGTGCTGGCAGCTGTTCCTGGGGCTCCTTTCCTTATGCTGGGTTATCTTATCCAATTTTGATATGATACTTTTTGCTCTATCGTACAATGTTTTTATTTTGTCATGTTTGGTTTGTTTTATTGCATATTTTATTTACTTACATTTCATATCTCCTTTGCCAGTTTCCCCTCTGGGAACAATCTATGCTGTCCTTACTCCCCCGGCTTCCATGAGGGTGCTATGTTTTATAAGTCTTTTCCTTTTTAATGAGAACCAGAAATGTACCAGATCCCATTGCAGATGGCAGGAGAGGTGAGAATGAAGAGTAGAGTCAGGAGAACCTATGATCAAGACATACTATGTTCAAAACCAAATATTTTCAATAAAAGGAAAGAAAATAAAGAAAACAAAAAAGAGGGGAAAAGAGATACAGAAATGGAGAGAGAGATAGAAGGAGAGAGAGAGAGAGAGAGAGAGAGAGAGAGAGAGAGAAGGAGGAGGAGGAGGAGAAGGAGGAGAACAAGAACAAGGACAAGGACAAGAACAAGAAAAACAAGAACAACAACAAAAAGAAAAACAAGAACAGGAACAACAACAAGACACGAACAAGAAGAAGAACAAGAACAACAACAAGAAGAAAAGAAGAAGAAGAAGAAGAAGAAGAAGAAGAAGAAGAAGAAGAAGAAGAAGAAGAAGAAGAGGAAGAGGAAGAGGAAGAGGAAGAGGAAGAGGAAGAGGAAGAGAAGAGGAAGAGGAAGAACAAGAACAAGAACAAGAACAAGAACAAAAAGAACAAGAACTAGAAAACAGAACTCAGTGTCCTATTACATTCCTCTCCAAGTTAGAGCAGAAGCATAATGAAAAGGGGGGGGGGACCCGTGGAGACCATATCCAGAGGTTAAGGGATGGGGCTACCTACCTTTCATAAAATTTTAATTCAGAATAAATCCTGTCTAATGGAAATAAAGGTATATCTGACAGAATCTTTTTTGTTATTAGTATTTCCATTCATGTTTAATGGTGAAACAGGTACATCAAATCCCTATATAATAGACCTTTTACTTTCATGTCAACACATGAAATTCTTCTATGGCTCATAAAGTACTTCTTTACTTCAAGGAGTCCAAACAGCGTGCAGAGACGACAGTTGTAAGGAGAGGAACCGAGTGTTTCCTGCACAGGCAAATTGGAGCAAAGGAGGGTGAAATGTGCAATTTCTGTAATGTTTCAGTCTTGAATATTTTATTTTTACTGAACTCCTCAACCATGTTATAAGTGAACCAAACTTGTGCAAATTAATAAAACAACAAAAAACTAAAACACTACATAATTTTATATAAGTAATCTGACTCTGCTGATTCTTACTAGAAAACAATTATAAACAAAGGCTAATATTTTATTACTTTACAATTTCTCACCACCTTAATCTCCTTTCATTAATTCTCACATCTTTGCGGAAAGCTGTATTAAATGCTTATCACTTTTAACCATATGGTTTTACCTATGCCATCAGATATCACATTCCTGTTACTCAAAAGTTTAAATTTTGTAATTTGTTATCATAGTATATAATATAAATTTTATACTATGTTATAATATAGATTAAGATATAATAAATATATACAATATATATTTCCATTGCACAACTACATTTCTTTCTTTCGTTCTCTCATTTCAAACCCACTAAATATAAATTTGTCACCCAAATGTTCTTGCACACAGTGGCATTCCCTGGAGCATGATCTAGGTGTCCCACTCTTAATATCAAGTGAGTCCCCCTCTTCCAGGAGATATCAAATGACAATACCGTCTAGCTAATGGTTGGGTTTCATTACCATCTGTTCATTCCTTGTTAGAATTTTGTATTGTTTTAGCTTGCCCAGGTCTTATTCATTCTGCCACAACTTCTCTGAATCAATATTGTGCAAATCCCTGTTAGTTCCAGAAAAATGCTATTTTATTGTTATCATCCACTACCTCTGACTCTTACAATATTCATATCCACTTTTGTCATTGATGCTTTTATATAGGAAGAAGAGATAAGGAGAAATTGTCCCTATGAGGGCCAAACAGTCTGCAGTAACTTATTCTAATTTTTTTGGACAAATATAGGTCTCTATTAATTGCCATCTACTCCAAAAAGGAAGCTTTACTGAAGAGAGTTGACAGGGACAATAAACTCCATGTATGGGAATATGCCATACATGATAACACTGAATCTACTTAGCAGAATAATAGTAGTATATTGTTCTACTCTAGGGATTATGACCTAAACAGCTATTGTTTCTTGGCTCTAATAACAGTGCCCAGTATTAATTCCATCTTATGAAATGGTCCTTACATCCTATTTGAAAAATATTTGTTTCCTCCCATATTCCATGGTAATACTAAATCAGCAGGCATATTTTCCAAATTTGGTGCTTAATTATTGTAGCTCACAGGATTTGCAATGAGGTAATATTGTGTTTTATTTTCTCCTTCAGTAATGTTCATGTTAGTTTCAGACCTGCAAAAACAATCTGTTCAGGATGAAACTTCCAAACTGGTGATTTTTCCATGTCCTATACTTCAAATAAGGATGCCTTAATTGGTAGAGTCTTATATGAAAGGAGTAATTGCATTATTTGGAATTAGAAGGTTATTATAGGGTCATATGTTTGAATGCTTAGTAATAAGAGAAAGGGCCTCATTGGGAAAGATTAGGAGCTGTTGTCTTGTTGGATGAGGGTGGTCTTGTAGCAGCTGATTAAATGGGATTAGTTTTAAGGTTTAACCACCTGTACTAGCACAAGACCCTCATTCTCTCCCTGCTTCCTGCAGATCAAGGCATAAACATTTCAGTTACATCTCTAGCACCATACCTGTCTGCATCCCACCACGATGATCATGGACTAAGACTCTGAAAATGTAAGCAAGTCTCTAACTAATGCTTTCTTTTCTAAAAGTTAGCTTGGACATGATGCCTCTTCACAACAGTAGAACACTAAACCATAATGAAAAGTATTATGACCTCTAGTGTGTATGGGATCTATAACATCTCAATTTTAATAACTTCAGAAACAATACAACTCATGTCTGGCACTCTAGCCAGTGTTATCAAGTTGAGCTTTATTGTCTCGTCAGATAACTCAGTGTAAACATTCCACATATGTTGGCTATCCATGCTGACTCAAAAATTGAGGAAGGCTTCCCTTCTGTGGACTTCCTTTGAAAACTTTTTATACTTTTAAATTTTGCAAACCTTCCAACAGGAGAGTGAACAGGCCCTTGCCTGAGGAGCTCCAGAGGCCAGGACCCACCCCTTAGACCTCTGTCATTAATTGTACTTCCATCATCTGTAACCGCCACAAATGCCATCTCGAGCTCCTCAGATGCACTCACCCCAGATTGTGCTAACATTAAATGAAGTCTGAACAAAAGACCACTGATCTCTGAGTATCAAAGTCCACTAATCCCTGAACAGGAAAACCCACCAATCCCTGAACCCCCAAGCTCAGGACTAGATAGTCTACCAATCCTCACTTGAGAAATCTCTGCCTCTGTCTTAGTCAAGGTTTCTATTCCTGAACAAATATCATGACCAAAAAGCACGTTGTGGAGGAAAGGGTTTATATAGATTAAAATTCCACAGTGCTGTTCATATCCAAAGGAAGGCAGGACTGGAACTCATGCAGGGCAGGTTGCAGGAGCTGATACAGAGGCCATGGAGGGATGTTGCTTACTCACTTGCTTCCTTTCCCTGGCTTGCTCAGCTTTCTCTCTTATAGAACAAAGAGTACCAGCCCAGAGAAAGCACCACCCACAATGGGTTAGGTTCATCTGCTTGGTCACTAGTTGAGAAAATGCCTTACAGCTGGGTCTCATGAAGGCGTTTCCTCAACTGAGGCTCCTTTCTCTGTGATAGCTTCAACGTATGTCAAGTTACACATAAAACCATCCAATACAGCCAGGAAAACTCTGCCCCCTAAGACATCCTATATAAGCTCTGCCCTCTGTTTAATTTGTTACTGTTTTCACCCAGGAGCAGTGGCAGTCAACCACGGATTCTTCTGGTCCATCCCCATTCTAGATTCCTTGCTCACAATACATCTCTTTTATGAAATGTTCTGCCTGATGTGACACTCTCATAGGAAAAATGCAAGAAGCAGTGGAGTAGAGAAAGGAAGAAGCGAAGAACTGGACTGAGACTGAGGCTTCCAAGCTTCTCAGCTCTGCCTGGGCTAGCCACGCTAGGAGCAGCAATACTGAAGAAAAGAAGCAGCTAACCTGAGCTCTTTCACTGTAATACTCTAGCACAGCCAGGGTTCTCCTCCCTCAAATCTGCAATGCCTCTCCTGAGGAGGCTTCCTTTCAAAGATATGTGGTTCCTAGGCTCCTGTGTCTCATGATACCCTTCAATTGGGAGACTATTTCATCTCAGAGCTGTGTGATTACTGGATTCAGAAGCCCTTTACATTGGAAAAGAATGCCAACCATACATATATATGGAGATAGTTCAAGAAGCTCCTACAAACATACGTTTTTTCATGATGTCAGCAGTTATGCATGTTGGGAGATGTAGCCTCTGGAACTTTCTGTATTCCAAATATACTGTTAGCAACGGAAGAGTAAGGGTTCTTTAAGATGTTCAATTTCCTATCAGAGGTGATGTCTTGATTCAGTAGAACCTCACGGCATTTACAACAATATTATGAGCTAAGCAATGCTATCAGTGTATATGGCAGTACTTGATCAAGACAAATCCTTACAAAGAGATTCAAAAATTATGGTGTCATTGATTTCCATTATTTTGAAAAGCACTGTTTTAGCTAGAGTTTTATTGCTGTGAAGAGACTTCATGACTATTGCAATGCTTTTAATGGAAAACATCCAATTGAGGCTAGCTTAGAATTCAGATGTTCATCATCATGGAGGAAACACAGTGCCATGCATCCAGACATGGTCCTAGGACAGGCAGTAGAAGTTCTATATTTGGTTCTATAGGCAGCAGGAAGCAACACTGAATCATTAAACCTGGATCCAATATCTGAAATCTCACACCCATCTCCAGAGACACAATTCCTCCAATAAGCACATCCCTTACATAGTGGCACTCCCTGTGAGTCTATATCAACCATTTTCATTAGACAACCACAAATATCTATAATAATAGTTGATGTTCATTGCAAAACTTTTAAATTCTGAAGACTCAATAAGTCTCGTTTGTATATAAATATCTTACTGCTTATGATAATGCTCTAATTTCATAGATATACTTCTTTATTGGTTTGGAGACATTACATGTTATTCAAAATGAGAGGAGAAGTTGTTGAGCTACAATGTGGATACAGAATAGAAAAGTATCCTCTGAAGTCATAGCCATTGACATGAATATATAAACATGGATTAAAATAGATTAAGGCTTATAAGATAAAAATACATCAATGTACCATTAATTCTCAACTGTAATCAAGTACAAAACAGAGTACTTGGATGATGAAAGCTTGGATTTACTGATGGTTTGTGGTGAAAATAGTCTACTTTAAATATATCAGTGATTGACCCCAGGGCTTTCTTATAATTAAACACCTGCTCACCTTACTATTACATACATGAGCCCTAGAGGATGAAAGAAATAGCAATTTTAGACTTGTTTGAAGTACGTTACTTTAAAAATTAGATTTCTGAAACGCTTTAAATAAACAAATGTGTTAAGGGGTTCATTTCATCAAAGAAACATATATTAGGTATATTTAAAGCATGAAACATAGCACCCTCATTCAAATCAACTTGTAAATAAAATACTTGAATTACATATTCCTCAGTTTACAGAGAAAGATGCATACAGAGTTGTAAGACACTATGATTTTTATGTGCATAAAGGTAAAGCACACACGGGTGAAGTAGACCAGATAACTCAAATCTGCACCAGTCTTAGTGATTTGATAATTGTACTGTCTAGTTTTGTGTTTTAACTTTACACATGCTGGAGTTATCACAGAGAAAGAATCCTCTTGTACTGGCAAGTTTTATGTACCAACTTGACTCAAGCTTGAGTTATCACAGGAAAAGGAGCCTCAGTTGGGGAAATGACTTCATGAGACCCAGCTGTAAGGCATTTTCTTAATTAGTGATCAAGAGGGAGGACCCAGCCTATTGTGGGTGGTGCCATCCCTGGGCTGGTTGTCTCAAGTTCTGTAAGAGAGCAAGCTAAGCAAGCCACAGAAAGGAAGCAAGCCAGTAAGTAACATCCTTCCGTGGCCTGTGTATCACCTCCTGCTTCCTGACCTGCTTGAATTCCAGTCCTGACTTCCTTTGGTGAGAACAGCAATGTGAATATATAAGCTGAATAAGCCCTTTCCTCCCCAACTTGCTTCTTGGTCCTGATGTTTGTGCAGGAATAGAAACCACGACTAAGACAATCCTCAATGTCTGGTTACTAGGAGATCCTATCAAATTATATCATTAGTGAATGTGATCTTTGAAAAACCCATATGCTAATGTGGAGTGGCACTCTTAGGAGGTATGGCTTTGCTAGAATAGGTGTAGCCTTGTTGGAAGAGGTGAGCCACTTAGGGGCTGGCTTTAAGGTCTCAGATTATCAAGCTATGTCCAGACTCTTCTTGCTACCTGCAGATCAAGATGTAGAGCTCCCAGCTCCTTCTCCAGAATTATGTCTGCCTGCACACCACAATGCTTCCTGCCATGATGAAAATGAACTAAACTTTTGAACTGTAAGGCACCCCCATTAAATTTTTTTTTTCCTTTATAGAAGTTGTCATGGTCATGGTGTTTCTTCACATCAATGGAAACACAAGCTATAACACTATAGCAATAACAACCATGAAAGTGAGATTCATGAAGTCATCAGTAAGTGTAGTGTTCTGCTGAACTCTAAGACAGGCAGAGAGGCCAGTGCTCCTGCACATGAAAATACTGATGATGAGTTGAGTTTACGCTAAGGACCTCCTTGATCAAGAAGTCAGCAAGGCAAAAAAGAGAGTCCAGTCATAGATGAATATGAACTCTTACCTGCTGCACTAATTTTATGCGTTTTAGATTTTATTTTATGCATCCTCCAAAATAAAGCCTCTATATGAAATATGCCATGCATTCTTCAATCTGTTCTATTTTCCCTGTTGTTGATACTTTAGGTTAGAATGTTTTTGTGATTGTTTTATAGGGACATTTCTTCAAAGAACTTTTTTTTACATTGAAAAGGGATTTATTATCAAAGCTTAGAGTCTGGAGAATGACAGGGTAGATATGGCTGAGTTGATGAGTGGAGGTAGGAAAAGGCTCAGATCAGGCAGTTTAGTGTGCAGAGAGAACTCACCATATCCTTATCAGCCAGGAACAGACAAAAATAAGAATGATCCTCAGTTTGGTAGTCCTGACTGAGTCTGAATGAGCTGCTGGATCAGCATCTAAATCTCTCAATCTGTGGTTCATTACAAAGGGCTTGAAAGTTCTGAAGCCCCAACTAATAGACACCCACAACAATTCTTTGGTAAGGCAACCAATATTTCAGAGCTCCAGAAATACAAGGATAAGCCCTTGTATTAAAATGGTGGAGTTGGTTCCACACCCCTAATATTTCTAGGCCAGAAAGAACAGTAGTCAATCCAAAAATGTTTCAGATGGCTGAATATAAGAGTTTCACATTTAGAAGGTGTGTACTTTTGTATTATTACAACTTGCTGTTTTATAAACAGTAAATGGAACATATAGGAACTACAAAACTAAACTGTTGCATTTACTTTTTAAATCTAATATAAAATATTTTTATTTATTTGTAGTATAGTGTATGCATGCATGTGTGCTTGTGTACATGTGTGTTCGTGTATGTGTGTGTGTACATGCACTCACCTGTGTATGCTGGTAACCATGGAGGCCAGGAGAGAGCGATAGATTTTGGGAAGCTATAGATATATGTATTTATGCCCTGCTTGAAGTAGGTACTAGGATCTGAAATCTGTTCACAAGATAGAGCAAGTACTCTTAATAAATCACTGTACAGTCCCAAGAAAATACCTTACAAAGAATTAAATTTACTAGTTCAGAGCTACTAAGAAATAGCAAATGGTTGTCTTATCAATTGAGAAATCTTATACAAAGCTACTGGGAAATCATTTCTAGGGGGAAAAATATGACTCCTTTTGGCCCCTGTCTTCCATGTCCACAGCTGAGCCAGATTTTCTTCAGAGAGTATATATTTAATGCTCAGATAAGATTTGTTGCATAAAATTGTCCTAAAGAAAAATAAAATTTAAAAAATTGGATGAGAAAATCCCATTTTAACTTTAATAACAGCCACCTAAAAATTTTAAGGATAGATCTGTGTAGATATCTTCTTGATTGAAGGAACATCCAGAATGTCTACTAAGACCCTAGAATCAGTATTTTTAAAATAAGTTTTACAAAACGTAATGTCTTTGGCACGTTCAGTATGACTCATCAAAGAGTTGCTACGTTCACAGTAAATACAAACATTAAGGCATATTAGTTTCTTCTTGGATATTTAAAATAAACTTTCCATCTTCCAGAGTTTTTGTTATTCCAGACTGTTGCTCCATGTGGTTAGCATCTCCTGTATTCTGTGCTTTGCAATTTTAGTTGAGTTAAAACTACACATATAAGGAACTGAGGGAAGGTGATGCTTAAAGCACAGATTTTAGATCCTGACTGATGTGCAATCTTAAGTCTGGTTAATTACTACCACTGAACACGAGGGTGAAACTTCTTGACCTTTCCGTAAATTGATTTCTTCAGTCATAATATGAAATAATAGCAATATTGACCTTCCAGGTTTTTGTGTATATTTAATGAGAACTGTATAAATACATTAAACTATTGTATATGATTAGGTACTGACAAATTATAATGAACAAGGGAATTAACAAAATTAGTTTAATGATTTTTAATTGACATGCCTTACAAATTGAATTACCATGGGCCTATGCCTACAGCATGGACATAATTTCCTTTTGTGTGTGAACAAGTTGAAAGTTGGATGCATAAGTGAAAGAAAAACCAAATGTCCTGCCAAAGGTTATACAGTTCATTCATAGCATAATTGAAAATAAAAAAATATTTTGTAATTAGTAATTGAGTAGCATTTTCACTGCACTTAGCTGTCTTTTACATGTTCCAATACTCACATATTGATCCTCTATCAATCTAATAGCAAAGACCAATGCAAAAGAAAAGGAGATAGGAAATCAATTTATTTTATAATTTAGTCGTAAATGCTATGAAGTATCATGAAACTTTTAATTCACCAGCCTTTCATTAGCATTGAAGTATAACATTTTAACTGTTTACCACAACCCCAAAATCATTTCAGAAAAAAAAATTAGACAGCGAAACATATGATTTCAGGTTGCGTTTCTACATATATTATACTACTTATTTAATTATACTACTAACATTACTATTCTTGTATTTGATACTTCTTCCTATCCATATTTAGTTTTAAACTGTATAATTATTTAACAATAACAAAAGACTATGAATATACTGTCAAATAATCTATACAATATAAATGATGTTTATTTTAGTTACATCTTAACCAATCCACCGTAATGATATTAAAGTTATGTTGACTCAGTTCTATATATCACCAATTATTTAAAAATAAAAATTTATTAATTTTTTTTACTTTACATGGTATATAATGAGAAATTTTGTAGGAGTTTATTTTTATTGAATTAAATGCAGGATACCTGGAAAATTCGTTAGAAAAATGATAACTCTGCCAATAAATATGCAGAAAAATTCCATGAGGTAACTGTGTAAATATTACAGCTTTAATTTTAAAGAGTCAAACTGAAACAAAATCAAATTTAATATAGAAATACAACATGTAAGGTCATATATATTTAAACAAAATTCTTGGTCAAATCCTTTTGTGAACTCTTGGTTCAAATTTCCTTTTCTTTTTCTTTTTAAACTGGATAATTTATGAATTTATATTTCAAATATTATACACTTTCCTGGTTCTCTTCTTTCTCATCACCCCTCCCCCGTTTCTTCGAGGATGCTCCCCCTACCACCTACCCAGTCCCACCTCAACACCCTGGCATTCCCTACACTGAGGAAACATGCCTCTCCAATTTTCTGAAGAACACTTCTGTTTCCTTACAAAGATAATGAAAAGTGAAGATGTTGCTAAAATGACATATCTTACAATATTTCTTTTAATTCCAAGCTTAGACACTAATCAAGTTTCCAATCTTAGGAAAAAATAAAAATCAGAGAGAATGAGGGAAAGAGGGAGGGAGGGAGAGAAGAAAGGACAGAGAGAGGGGGAGGTAGAGAGAGGGAGAGGGAGAGAGGGAGAGAGAGAGAGAGAGAGAGAGAGAGAGAGAGAGAGAGAGAGAGAGAGAGAGAGAGAGAGAGAGAGAGAGAGAAGGGAACAAGAGGGGACTTGACTTTGAAAAAGAAGTTTTGGGTGATATAGGAGGAAAGAGTTGGAAGAAGAGTAAGGGAATACTTCTGACCAATATATACTGTATGTATGAAAGTTTAAATTGTAAAAAAGTAAGGAAAATAATAATAGTTAAATACTTACTATCTTGTGTAATATAAGATGCTCTTTTTTTTTCATTCATTTTATATTCCCAGTTCCTGTTTTCCTCCCAGTCCCACTCTGAGAAATCCCTTCCCTCATTACCCCAACTCTTATGCTTACAGATGGGGAAAGTCCCATTGAGTACCACACTACCCTGGGACATCCAGTCACAGCAGGTCTAAGAGCATCATCTCCAACTCAGGCTCAACTAGGTAGTCCTGTTAAAGGAAGGAGGTCCAATAGCACGCACTCAAATCGGTAGGAGACCCACATGCTCACATGAAGACTAAGCAGCACAACTGCTACAAGTGTGTGAGTATGTGTGTGTGTGCGTGTGTGCATGTGTGTATGCGTGTGTGCGTGCGTGTGTGTGTGTGTGTGTGTGTGTGTGTGTGTGTTTGTGTGCTTGTGTTTTGAGGAGGGGAGGAGAGGGGAAGCGTGTAGGTCTACTCCCTGCATACCTTTGGTAATTCTATCTCTGTGAGCCACCACTAGGTTATTCTGTGGGTCTACTTATGGTGCTCTTCACCCCTTAGCTTACTGTATTCTTTCTCCCACCCTTCCACAAGACATCCCTGGGTACCACCTGATGTTTATTTGTGGGTCTTAGGTTGCGTCTGTTTTCTATCCTCTACTGGACAACGCCTTTTAGGAGACAGTTATGTTAACCTGTGTCTGCAAGCATAGCAATATATCATTAATAGTGTCAGGAAATGACTATCTTACATGAAATATGTTTCAAGTTAGGCCAGTCATTGGTTGGCATTCCTTCAATCTCTGCTCTCTCTTTATTGCTGCACATTTTTAGGCAAGACACATTTTAGGTTGAAGGTTTTGTGGGTTGGTTAATATCCCCTCCCTCCACTGGAAGTTTCACCTGGGGCAGGAAGTGGCCACTTCAGTCCTCATTTCACCTCTAGTGACTCCCTGGAACCTCCTCTACTCCAGGTCTCTAGGTACTCAAAGAGATGAGCCCCATTGCTTGCAGTTCTCACCCCAGCCCTCTCCCTCAACCCTGTTCTCCACAGCTGATCCTCATCCCCATTCATTTTCTCACTATCTCTCCTACCCATTTCCCTCCCTCCATCCACCACTGAGATTCCTGCATCCTCCCTTGGGCATCCTTATCACTTAGTGTCTTTGAGTCTTGTAATATGAGTGTCCTGTAATTTATGGCTAATCTCCAAAATGGTATATCCTCTTTGGAAATCAATTCAGCATTTTTTCAGAAAAGTGGGAATAGGTGTACCCCAAGTCCCAACTGCTCTACCTCTGGCCGTATATACCAAAGATGCCCCACTGTATTACAAATACAATTGCTCAAGTATATACATAGCAGCTTTAACTGTAACAGTCAGAAACTGGATACAACCTTGATGTTCTCAGCAAATAATGGATAAAGAAAATGTGATACATCTACACAAGTGAATATTACATAGCTTTAAAAATGAAGACATGAAGACATCCCTGGACCAGTACCCAAAGACTATACAGGAACTGACCCAGGGCTCCAACTGCATATGTAGAAAGAATAACCTTGTTGGGGCACCAGAGGAAGGGGAAGCCCTTGGTTCTGCCAAGGCTGGACCCTCAGTGCAGGGGAATGTCGGGGGTGCTGAGGGGGATATATGGGGGGAAACACCCATATGGGGCAGGAGGACAGGAACCCAGGAAAGGGAATAATATTTGTAATGTAAATAAAGAAATATATCTAATAAAAAATACAAATAAATAAAAATGAAGACATCATGACATTTGTGGGAAAATGGATGGAAGTAAAAAAATATCATTCTTAGTCAGGTAACCCAGAACCAGAAGACATCCGTGGCATGTACTTACTTGTAAGTGGTTATATAAAATGCTCTTTAAATGTTTTCTCTGAAGTTTTGTACAATGTGATTTGATCATATTAACCCTACTCTCCCATGTCTTCCCAATCCATACCTTCTTCTCTACACAACCATGTATTCTTCTAAAATTTTTTAACCCTTCAATACTCATCTGTGTTGCCCAAATATTTCTGGATGTATGTTATTTCACTCCTGTATGTTTGACTTTCTCTTGTCTAAACTCACAGATGATGAATGTCCATCATCTAAGAGCTGACTGTTCCAATAGCTTTAAAACTCAAGTAAGGATGTGTGTGCCCAAAACCCCTAAAACAATCACATAAGGCCCCATATCTATTTTATGATCTATAGACAATCTATAGTTGCTAAGGAAGTGAAAATCAATTTCTAAAATAAACTACCTGATAGGTTGCTTATATCCAAGAGGACAGACTTAAATCTACATAATGCAGAAAATATTATAAAATAAATTGTATATAGAAGTATGTATATAGTATTATAAAATATATAAATATGTTATATATTTAGTTTATATATAATATTGTATAATAGAAAATGATAGGTATGTGAGGTAGGTCAGTTGAAAATTTCAGAGTTTGATATGCTGAAAAATATTGGACTTATCTGTAAAATTATAAAATAATTCCAAAAATATTTCCTAATTAGAAAGTAAAAAATAGACAAATATAATATAGATTTGTTTTCATATGTATGTTGGCTCTTAAGTCTTTGAGGATATTACTGTTCTTGTCTCAATAATTTTATTACTCATTCCATTATGCAGAAAATTTGGGCATATTAAAAGGAGTCATTATTAAAATGTGACTATAGAATTAGGACTAGGCAATAATTTTTAAAACATTAGCTTCACATAGAAATATCAGAGTTAAACATAGAAATGTATATTAAATAAGAGCAAAATGAAAGTAAAATGCAGAGTTATGAATCCTAGCCCCAATGTTGATATCAACAAAATATTCTTAAAGCCAAGACTAAGGGAATATATCAGAAGAGATTGTGCATGGAATTTGGAAGCCATAGGACCAGTAAATTTTCTTTGAGATTTGTCTCCTAGCAATTATCATAATAGATACTCATAAACATCTTGCCCACTTGACTGCCCAAAAGTGAACTAACATAAGTGGACATAACAAATGAGGACAGACCTATTAGACCTCAACTCTGTACAAAGAACTATAAGGCAATTGAGGAAATCTGGGAGAGGGGGAAATATTTTTTTCACAGTGAAGAGCACACCAATTTGTTGTATATGACAAAACACTAAGATTTGAAAATACACATACAAATAACATCATGCAATCAACATATTATATTTAGGAATAAATATACATATATGCATGCAATAATACTCAATGAAAAAAGAGACCAGGGATTTGAATTGATGTGAAGCGAATATGGGAGAGGACAAAGGGAGAAAAGAGATATGATAAATGTAATTATATCAAAATGTAAAGTTAAACGCTGCATGAAACAATTCGTTAAACATAACTCAATTTTTCTGAGGAACTCTAAGATTAATTTCTAGGTTGGTTGTACCAGGTAGCAATCGACCAGCAATAGAGGAGTGTTCCTCTTTCTCTATATCCTATCCAGCATCTTCTGTCGCCTGAGTTTTTATCTTAGCAATTCTGATTGATATAAGGTAAAATCTCAAGGCCTTTTTGATTTGCATTTTCCTGATGACTAAGGGCTTTGAACATTTCTTTGAGCACCTCGTGGCTAGTTGATGTATGGGGGGAAAACAGGAGAGGAACCCAGAGGGGCAGGAGATATAAGTGCAGGGGAGCGGGGGATTGAACCTCTAGAAAGTCCCAGAGATCTGGAATGTGAGAAGGTCCCAGGACTTGGCTGAAATGTGCAACAGTGGGGAGAAGGAATCTGAAGAGCCTACCTCCAGTAGACAGTTAGGGCACCCATTGGAGAGATAGAGTGACTACCTTCAAAATATTTCACCCACAATTGTTTTTTTTTTCCTAAAATATATGCAGAAACAAAAATGGGACAGAGATTTAAGGAAAAGCTATCCAGTGACCAACTCATCATGGGATCCATCGCATGTTCAGGCACCAAACCCTGATACTATTGCTAATGCTAAGATGTGCTTATAGACAGGAGCTTAGCATAGCTGTCCATTGAGACGCTCTACTATCACCTAACTAAGACAGATGCAGATACTTGCAGACGAACATTGGACTGAGCCTGGGGACCCTCATGGAAGAGTGAGGGGAAGGAGCTGAAGGGGATTGCAACCCCGTTAGAAGGACAACAGTAGCAACACTCTATCCCTCAGAGATCCCAGGGACTAAGCCACCAAACAGTGAGTTTACATGGGCTAGTCTTTGGCCCCTGCTACAAATATAGCTGAAAACTGCCTTTTCTGAACCCAATGGAAAGAGAAGTGATTGGTTCTGTGGAGACTTGATGCCCCAGAGAGGGGAATACTAGATGCGTGAGGTAGGAGTGAGTAGGTGGTTGGGGAAGTACCCTCTTGGAGGAGAAGGCGAGGAGGTATGAGGTGTGAGGCTCATGGAGGAGAAGAACAGAAAGAGGGACAAATTTTGAAATATAAATAAATAAAACAATTAATAAAAAAGAAAGTGGTATATTATATATTATAAGCCAAAAAACTCTAAATATATAATTAAGAAAAAGTTAATACAAATAAATATCTTTTACTTTCAGCATTACCTTTAAATTTTAATAAATAAAGTATTTGTGCATTTCATATGAAAGCTCACAACATTCCATTTACTATAAATTCAAACAAGAATTTTAAAATTCTACTAGGAATAAACTTATATAATATGTATTATTGCTCATTTTACTTTTTTTTTTATTTTGTGCACAATGTCCTCTTGTGATTCTAGGAAAGATTTATTTCTCCACAGATTTTATTCATTACATCAATGTACATTCCATACATATTCTGTTATTTCTAAACTTCCATACACAATACAAGAACTTTATATTTTAGTTGCAAAATAAATCATTTCCAGAGTGATTTGTTTAACGTAATCCTTTAAATTAAAGAAAACTAGCCATCACTAGAGCTTTCATTCTGTGTAAAGTTTATGCTTTCAATTGATAAATCACATACTACCCCAGTACAAAGACTTCCATTAGAGGAATACTATCATGGACAGTTCAGATATCTGATGAGGGTGGAGTAAAGGTAGTGGGAGAATCTAGAAACAGTTTTTTTTCAATACCTAACACAATCTTGGGAGTAATCCCACATAGTAGGTGAGCACCTAGGAAAGACGACAACAACAAAAGATAGAGTGCCTTACTTCATTTTCAAGGGAACAGAACATTTTGTAATAACTTATACTGGTCTAAATACAATTAAAGATTAATATGGCTATTACTGCAGTGTTTTCCAACTAGAATGTAAAGAAATCAGTTTATAAATGGAAAAAATGTCATTTATACTCCAGTGCTCTCTGCCTATCAAATGTTTTGTTCTTCAAAATATCTTACTATCTATGAGAATGAGGTGAAGTATTTTGTGAAATTAAGCTATGACAAATATTTAAAAAGTAATATTATGCAAATTATTTGGAAATAACATAAAAGTACAGAAATAATCTATTTGTGGTCATATGAAGTTAAAAATAAAGTATGATTCATTGCTTAACCTTTACACAGTACATCTTCCTGGGAGTTGCTAGCTACTGGTCTTTGAAAAAGCTATTTTCTAAGTGTTCTCTAAAATCACAGAGAGAATGTCACTTTACAAACACTCACATGTTTTTAATATCTGGGTCTGCAAACATTATATTTCTATTACTAGCCAATATATACATCTTAAGTTGAAAAAAAACATATTTACTTACCAATCAATCTTACTAATTTCACTCATAGTAGAATAGTCTCCATTTCCCACAATACATACAAAAATATTTCCAATAATTCAGTAGTTTTATACCTGAATCTTGAAGACTTCACAAATAGATCTTTAAGAAACAATCAATTTCTATGTATTAGATATTTCCTATACTTGTTAATAGTTAGGATCATATTATGGACAAAACAAGACAGGAACATGTGGGATACATGTGGGATTACTCTTTGGTTACATGTGGGATACATGTGGGATTACTCTTTGGTTGTTTGCAAGGTATGTTGACTGTTTTGGGATATTTAATAACACGGTGGATCCCAAGATTGTGTCAGGTATTGAAAAAAAAAAACTTTCTAGATTCTCCCACTACCTTTACTCCACCCTCATCAGATACCTGAACAATACAGGTAAACTTTTCGTTCTCACCAATCTTCCCAGATCTCTGAAACCTCGGGGCCAAGCCAATCTGTCCTGAGTAGCCTCTTATTCATAGGGGACTTCTATACTCCTGCCACCTCTACTCCCACCTCCATCAGATCTGAGACTCCTGAACCATACAGGTTAGCTTCTATTCCCCAACTGATCCTCTCTACTGACTGAGGCTTTTGGGCCAAAGCAAACTGCCCTGAGCAGCCTGCTCTTTCAGGGGACCATCATTCTCAAACCACCTCTCACCTACTTCCATCAGACTCCCGGAACACACAGATAAGTTTCTCTTTCTCCCACCCATCAGCCATGTTCTCTGGGCCCTCTGGGCCAAGCTAAGGTGCCCTGAGCAGCTTGCAAGCCCATAGAGAACTCTATTCTCCTGTCAATTCTCTGTCCACTTTCATCAGATGTGAGACTCTTGAACCATACAGACCTGAAGTTCTGAAACCATACAGCCCAAGGTTATCCATCAGCCTGCCACACTATGGCCATTGAAGTTTACCCCCTACTCAATGCCTGTGACAAGAAAGAACATCCAGAGATCAAAACAACCCAGAAAGCTAAAGACCTGTAAAATAACACAATAAACAAAAGCCAGGGCAATATGGCCCTTCCAAACCACCATCCAGCAAAACCGGTTTATCCTAACAATTAAAACACAAGAAAATGGCAAAATCTAGAATATAAGAACAAAGAAAGAATAATAAAAGTGTCAAAGGGAAAAGTACAGGTAACAAACAAAGGCAGACTTATTGGAATTTCAACCAACTTCTGACACTAAAAAAATGCCTGGAAAGATAACTTGCAACTTCTAAAAAACCACAAGTGTCAACCTAGAATACTATACCCAGCCAAATTCTCAATCACCATTGAGGGACAAAATATCAAAATTCAAAAAATATCTATCCACCAATACAGGACTACATAAAATACTTGAAGGAAAACTCCATCATAGGAAGGATAACTACAAGTAAGAATATACAAGATATAAGTAATTCCATACCACCATACTAGCAAAAAGCAAAAATAAAACAAAACAAAAATAGAAAGTGCACATCAAACACATACACACACACACACACACACACACACACACACAATGACAGTCACTGGTCATTATTATCTCTCAATACTAATGGATTCAATCCTTAATAAAAAGACACAGGTATCAAAATGGGTGCAGGATCCATCATTTTGCTGCAGACAATGAACACGCCTAGGCAATAAAGACAGACACTACCTCAGAGTAAAGGGCTGGGAAAAAGGTTTTCAAACAAAGAGACCCAAGACACAATCTAGAGTAGCCATTCTAATATCTAATAAAATAAACTTTCAACTGAAATTAATTAAAAAAATCAGGAAAGGATACTTCATCCTCACCAAAGAAAAAATCCACCAAGATGACATATCAGTTCTGAACATGTATGCCACAAATACATGGACACCTACTTTTATAAAAAAAATATTCCCAAAGTTTAAACTGTGCATTGAACTCTACACAATAATAGGGGCAGACTTAAACACTCCATTTTCACTAATTGACAGGGCATCTAGACAACAACTAAACAGAGAAATAATGAAACTAAAAGATATTAAAAATCAAATGGACCTAACAGATTTCTATGTATATTTCACCTAAACACAAAAGAAGATACCTTCTCCTCAGCACCTCATGGATCCTTCTCCAAAACTGACCATATAGTCAGTCATTGAGCAAGAATCAAGAAATACAAGAAAATGAAATTACATTTTGTATCTTATCAGACCTCAATTCAAAAGCTGAACTTCAACAACAGAAAAACTGGAAAGCCTATAGACTTATTGAAATTGACAACTCTCTATTCAATGATCTCTGGGTCAGAAAAGAAATAAATTAATTAAAGACTTTCTAGCATTCAATGAAAAAGAAGGCACATCATAACCAAATTTATGGATCATAAGTAAAGCAGTGCTGAGAGGAACGTTCATTGCACTGTTTCTACATAAAGCAATTTGAAAGTTCCCATACCAGCAATTTAAACGTATACCTGAAAGTTCTAGAGGGAGGGAAGGAGAAGCAAGTACGCCAAAGCACCAAAGAGGATTCGAAGGCAAGAAATAATCAAAATCAGGGCTGAAATCAATTACTTAGAAACAAAGAAAACAATGAAAAAATCAACGAAACTACAAGCTGCTTCACTGACAAAATGAACAACATAAATAAACTCTTAGCCAAACTAACCAAGAAACTGAGGGATGTTTCAGTAAATTCTCCAACCCAAATAAGCCAGGGAAAAGAAAACATTAATTAATATAAATACAAGCTGAGCAGCTGGATTGGGCAGATCTACCACTACAGTACTTGATTCCCCAGCTATGAGATCCCTTATAGCTTGTGGTTTTTCCAGGCCATGTGCCTCAGCTCTATCTTCCTCCTTCCTCCTCCTCCTCCATCTTCCTCCTTCCTCCTCCTCCTCCATCTTCCTCCTTCCTCCTCCTCCTCCTCCATCTTCCTCCTTCCTCCTCCTCCTCTTCCTCCTCCTCCTCCTCCATCTTCCTCCTTCCTCCTCCTCCTCTTCCTTCTCCTCCTCCTCCTCCTCCTCCTCCTCCTCCTTCTCCTCCTCCTCCTTCACCACCTCCTTCTCTTCCTACATCATTCCCTTCTCTCTTCCTTTCTCTCCCCCAACTCTTCAGCTCTATCTTCCATTCCCTTGCCCAGTAACTGGCTCTAGCCTTTATTTTAAAAGTTAAAATGAGGATAAGGTTCCCATGAGAATGGGGAGAAGTCAACTGAATAGTGTTTCACTCCTTGTCCTAGGCAGCCCCTCTTGGGGAACCATAATCATCGTCAAAATACAAACAGCACCAGGGCAACCCACATTTCCCCCTTTTTGACCATTTACAAGGCTCTCTTCCCTCAGATATAAATTGAGTAGCACTATTACCATTCTATAATTTATAAAGTATAAGAAACACTTAATATCCAGTCCATTAATTTTGTCCATTAAATAAAGCACTCTGCCATCTGTCCTAACTTAAAAGACTTATAATTCTATATCTGACTTATGTCCTGATTTTAGATTGTATGTCACTTGAAAACCATCCTCTTAAATCTATACCATCTTTCTCAATGCTAAATAGCTTAGGTTTCAACCTGTCAGAAATTAATACCTGAAAATATGAGAAGCACAAAGCATAACTTCCAATACTTAACCAATTTATTAGAGATGGCTGATCACCTGGACAGTCCCTTATTCCTCAAAACATTGCAGCATCAGTCTTCTTGCCCAGACAGACCTTCGTAATTCAGAATTATGAAGGGATGATTACCCTGTATTGGCAGAGATTATCAGTTGACTATTCTGCATAGTTTATCCTTTTCTGGACAGTGTTTTGTCTGTAGATGAATTGAGACAATTCTTACCTAGTGGCTGTCTCGCCACAATTGGAGAAACTCCATTGATGCTCCATTTCTTCTCAGAATACAAGAAAAGGGTGCTGTCAGGAGCAGATAGGTCTCTAGTCAAATGACCTTTAATGATGAAATGTCCATAAAGGTCAGAAGTCTGTGGACTTCTGACACCTTTGAAGATTATCTATCTATGCAAAGCATTTCTGAACTGTTAATCCTTGACTACTCTCTGCTATTTGAGATAGTTCAATTATCTAAAAAACACAATTTTAATTACTTAGAACCATGAGTTTGCTATCTGGCTCTTAACTTGTATTGCTTAATCATCTAAAAAGTTTATAGCTGCCCTTATAGGACTGGGTCTAAATTCTTCAGTGTGTTGTCTAGGCACAATGCTTATAAGAGAGTAGTGATATTAATCCCAATTTTATGTCAATAAGAAATTCACATCAATGAAAACCTTCAATTTGTATCAAACAAACTCTGTAAACTCTGTATCAATGTAAGAGCTTATAACTTCAACTTTGTATCAATTACAAAGATTTTGACAAATGTATGATATAACTATGTAATATTTTGCTTAAGAGTAAATTTGCTAAACCTTCCCTATTTCTCTGTTTCTTTAATTTCTATGATATACTATATCCCCTTTCTCTTCCACCTCTTTCCTTTTTACTTAAGAAGGAAGGATAAAGAAGAGCAAAGGAAAGAGAAATCCCTGAGTTTAAACTCTCTATTTCCCTTCTTGTCAAAAGCTATATTTGTAAAGTATCCCTTAAATGACAACTTATCTATAATTTATAAAATAACCAGAACCATCCACCACAAAATAAGGAATGGGATGATGATCTTCTTTTCCCTGCTTTCAGCTGAATTGGGGCAAAGAATTCCCATCTGGAGGCAGAAAGGGAAATAAGAAAATCGCTTTGTAAAAGGAGAGCTAGCTGGCATCATTTGCCTTCTAGTCACTGTGCTGAAAAGTACATTGCCTAGCTGACATCTTGATTGTGACAGTCAGAAATGGTGAATAGGCAAGCTAGCTGTTTTGGGAAAGTTCTTGAAACAAGTCTTTAAAAGAAGCAGCTTCAATGTAGTTGAGGTAGAATCAAATGTGGAGCTGAAATGGGTGGTCCCAGAATCTTAGCCTCCCAGCATGAAGTGTGGATCTTTTCAGGGCTGTGTTTCTCTTCTTTCATCCTGTAGTACACAAAGCTTACAAGCATCATATAGTTCTGTGAAGACATTCACATGGAGTGTACACGGTGCACAGATTGGCTAATGAAAATTAGTAAAGAAAAATGACTGATTTTCTTCAGGTTAGTTCGATCATATAATCAGACTGTTATATAATTCTGTATACATGACATCTTAAGGATGGTAGGTTGATGTCTGTATGCAGGTGAGGGCTGGCACAAGTTACATCAAGACCACGATTGGACAGTAAAAAATAAGGCGGTGACAAAGCTTTTGTAAGGCAGGAGAAGAGGAGAAGGAAGAAGAATCAAGATGGAGATGGAGAAGGATGACCCAGATCTGATCCAGGTGATCTTGAATTGCCAAGGTATTCTGTATGCAAAGTTACCTTATCTAGTTGGGCACTTTATACTTATCAATTGGTTGTGAGTTTATTGTGTTGATGTATTGTGAATTGAGAATTTAACATATAAATCTAATTGTTGGTTTGCTGTTTGTTGAGTATTGATTTAATGGCTTGGTGGAAGTTTATACCATAACCATAGAGGGTGGTTGTTGGAAATGTAAACAAAGCAGAAGCAGAGAATTATGAGAGGGTAGCCGCCACTGGGACCAGGAGGTGGATTCTGAAAATGTGAGCAGAGTTCACAGTAAGAGAGCCACAAGAAAGGCCATCTCTCTCTAAAACTGGCATGGCAGCTACCCGACTTGGAAACCAGATGGATAGAGAGATTGTTGCCAGGCTCAGATAGTAGCCATCAGCAGTGTGAGATGGGATGGAGCTTAGTGGGTGAGTTGCTTTGCTGACTGAGATGAAAATATACCACAGATGTCATGTAGCTCTATAGTGCAAGTACTAGAGTAGGATAAAAGTAACCACTTTTTATTATTTACCACAACAGAGAGACAGTATCCGAATGCAAAAAAAAAAAAAAATCAGTAATGAAAAGGGAGGCATAATAACTGACACTGAGGAAACTGAAAGAATCATTAGATCTACTTCAAAAGCCTGAACACCACAAATCAAAAAATCATAATGAAACAGAAGATTTTCAGGAATGATGCCACTTACAAAGCTAAATCAAAATCAGGTTAATGATGTAAACATCTCCATAACCCATAAAGACATAGAAGCAGTCATTAACATCTCCTAACCAAAAGAATCCCAGGTCCAGGTGGTTTTAGTGAATAATTCTGTCTGATTTTCAAAGAACCAATACTAGTATTCCTCAAACAATTACACAAAATAGAAATATAAGGAACATTGTCGAACTAATTTTACAAAGCCATAGTTACCATGATACCTAAACAACACAGACTCAACAAAAAAGAGAACTTCAGACTGATTCCTCTTATGAACTCACTACAAAAATACTAAATAAAAAACTCAAAAGCTGAATCCTAGAATACATCAAAGACACCATCCATCAAGATCAAGTAAGCTTCATCCCAAGGAAACAGGGTCAATTTGATGTATGTAAATCCATCAATGTTACCCACAATATTAATAAAACAAAACAAAGCAAAACAAAAATCCAACATAAAAGAAGAAAAATTATTATCTTCTTAGATGCTAACACAGCCTCTGATAAAATGCAACATCTTTTCATGTTAAAGATATTAGAGAAAACAGGGCTACAGGAAACATACATAAATATAATCAAAGCAGTAAACAGCAAGCCAATAACTAACTAAATTAAACTAAATAGAGAGAAACTTAAAGCACTTCCAGGGACAAGACAAGGCTACCCACTCTCTCCCTACCTATTTAATGAAGTTCTAACCGATGTAACAAGACAACTAAGGGAGATCAAGGGACTACAAATTGGAAAGAAAATAGTCAAAGCATTGATACTTTTAGATAATAGAATATTAAACAAAAATTATCTGAAAATTTCTACCAGAAACTTCTGCAGCTCATAAGAAACTGGATACAAAGTAAACTCAAAGAGATAAGTAGTCCTCCTTTATACAAATGACAAACAGACTGAGAAAGAAATTAGGAAAACAACACTCTTTGCCATAGCCATGAATAATACAAAACATCTTGGTTTAATTCTAACCAAACAAGTAAAAGATCTGTAAGATAAGAACTTCAATTACATGAAGAAAGCAATTGAAGAAGATATCAGAAGATGGAAATATCTCCAATGCTCATGGATAGGTAAGATTTATATAGTGGAAATGGCCATATTCCTGGAAGCGATCTACATATTCAGTGCAATACCCATCAAAATTACAACAAAATCTTATATAAATTCTGAAAGAGCAAGTCTCAACATTGTATGGAAAGCAAAAACCCCAACGTAGCCAAAATAATCCTGAACAATAAAAGAACTTTAGGAGGAAATACCACCCCTGACTTCAAGAACTACTACAGAAAAATAATCATAAAAACTGCTTGATATTGATACTGAAACAAACCCAATGGAATGCAATGTAAGACCCAGAAATAAACCCACACACCTATGGATAAGGAAACCAAAACCATAAAATGAAAGATGAAAGCATCTCCAACAACTAGTGTTATACTAATTATATGTCTACATACAGAAGAATGACAAAGAGCCATATTTTTGAGCTGGAACAAAACTCAAGTCCAAGTCAATTAATGACCTCAATATAAAACAAGATACTCTAAATCTCATAGATGAGTAAGTGGGAAAAACCCTTGAACACACTGTTACAAGAGACAATTTTCTGAAAAGAACAATAATGGTTCAGGCTCTAAGATCAACAATTGATTAATGGAACCTCATGAAACTTCAGTGCTCTGTAAGGCAAAGGACACTGTCAATAGGAAAATCAGCAGCCCAGAATTTTGGAAAGGATCTTAATCAACCCTGCAACTGACAGAGGACTAATATCGAAAATTTACAAAGAATTCAAGAAGTCAGACACCAACATCCCAAATAACCAAATTGAAAAATGGAGTAGAAGACTAAACAGAGAATTCTCAGCAGAGGAATATATAATATCTGAAAGGCATTTAAAGAAATTTTCCATTTCTCCAAAGGTTTTTTCAGCACCTAATGAGATGATCATGCAATTTGTTTTCCTTTGAGTTTGTTTATTTAGTTGATTATGGTGGGAGAAAAATTTTAGAGACAGGAAGAAGATGGGAGCAAGAGGAGAGACTAGAAAGAAGTAGCCAAGAGAACACGGAGGCCGATGTTAAGATTCCTTTCTACACAGTGACAGGTTGTTTTAAATATTATTTTTTTTTATTAACTTGAGTATTTCTTATTTGCATTTCGAGTGTTATTCCCTTTCCCGGTTTCTGGGCAATCATCCCCCTAATCCCTCCCCCTCCCCTTATTTATGGGTGTTCCCCTCCCAATCCTCCCCCCATTGCCGCCCTCCCCCCAACAATCACGTTCACTGGGGGTTCAGTCTTAGCAGGACCCAGGGCTTCCCCTTCCACTGGTGATCTTACTAGAATATTCATTGCTACCTAGGAGGTCAGAGTCCAGAGTCCAGGGTCAGTCCATATATAGTCTTTAGGTAGTGGCTTAGTCCCTGGAATCTCTGGTTGCTTGGCATTGTTGTTCATAAGGAGTCTTGAGCTCCTTCAAGCTCTTCAAATTCTTTCTCTGATTCCTTCAACGGGGGTCCCGTTCACAGTTCAGTGGTTTGCTGCTGGCATTTGCCTCTCTATTTGCTGTATTCTGGCTTTGTCTCTCAGGAGCAATCTACATCCGGCTCCTGTCGGTCTGCACTTCTTTGCTTCATCCATCTTGTCTAATTGGATGGCTGTATATGTATGGGCCACATGTGGGGCAGGCTCTGAATGGGTGTTCCTTCAGTCTCTGTTTTAATCTTTGCCTCTCCCTTCCCTGCCAAGAGTATTCTTGTTCCCCTTTTAAAGAAGGAGTGAAGCATTCACATTTTGATCATCAGTCTTGAGTTTCATTTGTTCTAGGCACCTAGGGTAATTCAAGCATTTGGGCTAATAGCCACTTATCAATGAGTGTATACCATGTGTGTTTTTCTGTGATTGGGTTACCTCACTCAGGATGATATTTTCCAGTTCCAACCATTTGCCTACAAATTTCATAAAGTTGTTGTTTTTGATAGCTGAGTAATATTCCATTGTGTAGATGTACCACATTTTCTGTATCCATTCCTCTGTTGAAGGGCATCTGGGTTCTTTCCAGCTTCTGGCTATTATAAATAAGGCTGCTATGAACATAGTGGAGCACGTGTGTTTTTATATGTTGGGGCATCTTTTGGGTATATGCCCAAGAGAGGTATAGCTGGATCCTCAGGCAGTTCAATGTCCACTTTTCTGAGGAACCTGCAGACTGATTTCCAGAATGGTTGTACCAGTCTGCAATCCCAACAACAATGGAGGAGTGTTCCTCTTTCTCCGCATCCTCGCCAGCATTTGCTGTCACCTGAGTTTTTGATCTTAGCCATTCTCACTGGTGTGAGGTGAAATCTCAGGGTTGTTTTGATTTGCATTTCCCTGATGACTAAAGATGTTGAACATTTCTTTAGGTGTTTCTCAGCCATTCTGCATTCCTCAGCTGTGAATTCTTTGTTTAGCTCTGAACCCCATTTTTTAATAGGGTTATTTGTCTCCCTGCGGCCTAACTTTTTGAGTTCTTTGTATATTTTGGATATAAGGCCTCTATCTGTTGTAGGATTGGTAAAGATCTTTTCCCAATCTGTTGGTTGCCGTTTTGTCCTAACCACAGTGTCCTTTGCCTTACAGAAGCTTTGCAGTTTTATGAGATCCCATTTTTCGATTCTTGATCTTAGAGCATAAGCCATGGGTGTTTTGTTCAGGAAATTTTTTCCAGTGCCCATGTGTTCCAGATGCTTCCCTAGTTTTTCTTCTATTAGTTTGAGTTTGTCTGGTTTGATGTGGAGGTCCTTGATCCACTTGGACTTAAGCTTTGTACAGGGTGCTAAGCATGGATCGATCTGCATTCTTCTACATGTTGACCTCCAGTTGAACCAGCACCATTTGCTGAAAATGCTATCTTTTTTCCATTGGATGGTTTTGGCTCCTTTGTCAAAAATCAAGTGCCCATAGGTGTTTGGGTTCATTTCTGGGTCTTCAATTCTGTTCCATTGGTCTATCTGTCTGTCTCTGTACCAATACCATGCAGTTTTTATCACTATTGCTCTGTAATACTGCTTGAGTTCAGGGATAGTGATTCCCCCTGATGTCCTTTTATTGTTGAGGATAGTTTTAGCTATCCTGGGTTTTTTGTTATTCCAGATGAATTTGCAAATTGTTCTGTCTAACTCTTTGAAGAATTGGATTGGTGTTTTGATGGGGATTGCATTGAATCTGTAGATCGCTTTTGGTAGAATGGCCATTTTTACTATATTAATCCTGCCATTCCATGAGCATGGGAGATCTTTCCATCTTCTGAGGTCTTCTTCAATTTCTTTCTTCAGAGGCTTGAAGTTCTCATTGTACATATATTTTACTTGCTTGGTTAAAGTCACACCGAGGTACTTTTTATTATTTGGGTCTATTATGAAGGGTGTCGTTTCCCTAATTTCTTTCTCAGCTTGTTTCTCTTTTGTGTAGAAGAAGGCTACTGATTTATTTGAGTTAATTTTATACCCAGCCACTTTGCTGAAGTTGTTTATCAGCTTTAGTAGTTCTCTGGTGGAACTTTTGCGATCACTTAAGTATACTATCATATCATCTGCAAATATTGATATTTTGACTTCTTTTTCCGATCTGTATCCCTTGACCTCCTTTTTGTTGTCTGATTGCTCTGGCTAGAACTTCAAGAACTATATTGAATAAGTAGGGAGAGTGGGCAGCCTTGTCTAGTCCCTGATTTTAGTGGATTGTTTTCTAAGTTTCTCTCCATTTAGTTTAATGTTAGCAACTGGTTTGCTGTATATGGCTTTTACTATGTTTAGGTATGGGCCTTGAATTCCTATTCTTTCCAGGACTTTTATCATGAAGGGGTGTTGAATTTTGTCAAATGCTTTCTCAGCATCTAATGAAATGATCATGTGGTTTTGTTCTTTCAGTTTGTTTATATAATGGATCACGTTGATGGTTTTCCGTATAATAAACCATCCCTGCATGCCTGGGATGAAGCCTACTTGATCATGGTGGATGATTGTTTTGATGTGCTCTTGGATTTGGTTTGCCAGAATTTTATTGAGTATTTTTGTGTCGATATTCATAAGGGAAATTGGTCTGAAGTTCTCTTTCTTTGTTGGGTCTTTGTGTGGTTAAGTATAAGAGCAATTGTGGCTTCATAGAAGGAATTCGGTAGTGCTCCATCTGTTTCAATTTTGTGGAATAGTTTGGATAATATTGGTATGAGGTCTTCTATGAAGGTCTGATAGAATTCTGCACTAAACCTGTCTAGACCTGGGCTCTTTTTGGTTGGGAGACCTTTAATGACTGCTTCTATTTCCTTAGGAGTTATGGGGTTGTTTAACTGGTTTATCTGTTCCTGATTTAACTTCGGTACCTGGTATCTGTCTAGGAAATTGTCCATTTCCTGCAGATTTAAAAGTTTTGTTGAATATAGGCTTTTATAGTAAGATCTGATGATTTTTTGAATTTCCTCTGAATCTGCAGTTATGTCTCACTTTTCATTTCTGATGTTGTCAATTTGGACGCACTCTCTGGGTCCTCTCGTTAGTCTGGCTAGGGGTTTATCTATCTTGTTGATTTTCTCAAAGAACCAACTTTTGGTTTTGTTGATTCTTTCTATGGTGCTTTTTGTTTCTACTTGGTTGATTTCAGCTCTGTGTTTGATTATTTCCTGCCTTCTACTCATCCTGGTGTATTTGCTTCTTTTTGTTCTAGAGCTTTTAGGTGTGTTGTGAAGCTGGTGACATATGCTCTTTCCTGTTTCTTTCTGCAGGCACTCAGCGCTATGAGCTGAGTCAACCAACAAAGCAGAGCTTTCATTGTGTCCCATAAGTTTGGGTATGTTGTACCTTCATTTTCATTAAATTCTAAAAAGTCTTTAATTTTTTTCTTTATTTCTTCCTTGACCAGGTTATCATTGAGTAGAGTATTGTTCAATTTCCACGTATATGTGGGCATTCTTCCCTTATTGTTATTGAAGACCAGCTTTAGGCCGTGGTGGTCTGATAGCACGCATGGGATTATTTCTATCTTTCTCTACCTGTTGAGGCCCGTTTTTTGGCCAATTATATGGTCAATTTTGGGGAAAGTACCATGAGGAGCTGAAAAGAAGGTATATCCTTTTGGTTTAGGATAGAATATTCTATAAATACCTGTTAAGTCCATTTGGCTCATGACTTCTCTTAGTCTGTTACGTCTCTGTTTAATTTCTGTTTCCATGATCTGTCCATTGATGAGAGTGGGGTGTTGAAATCTCCTACTATTATTGTGTGAGGTGCAATGTGTGTTTTGAGCTTTTAGTAAGGTTTTTTTTTGTATGTAGGTGCCCTTGTATTTGGGGCATAGATATTTAGGATTGAGAGTTCATCTTGGTGGATTTTTCCTTTGATGAATATGAAGTGTCCTTCCTTATCTTTTTTGATGAATTTTAGTTGAAAATTGATTTTATTTGATATTAGAATGGCTACTCCAGCTTGCTTCTTCTGACCATTTGCTTGGAAAGTTGTTTTCCAGCCTTTCATTCTGAGGTAGTGTCTGTCTTTGTCTCTGAGGTGTGTTTCCTGTAGGCAGCAGAATGCAGGGTCCTCGTTGCATATCCAGTTTGTTAATCTATGACTTTTTATTTGGGAGTTGAGGCCATTGATGTTGAGAGATATTAAGGAATAGTGATTATTGCTTCCTGTTATATTAATATTTGGATATGAGGTTATGTTTGTGTGCTTTTCTTCTCTTTGTTTTGTTGCCAAGACGATTAGTTTCTTGCTTCTTCTAGGGTATAGCTTGCCTCCTTATGTTGGGCTTTACCATTTATTATCCTTTGTAGTGCTGGATTTGTAGAAAGATATTGTGTAAATTTGGTTTTGTCATGGAATATCTTGGTTTCTCCATCTATGTTAATTGAGAGTTTTGCAGGATACAGTAACCTGGGCTGGCATTTATGTTCTCTTAGGGTCTGTATGACATCTGTCCAGGATCTTCTGGCTTTCATAGTTTCTGGCGAAAAGTCTGGTGTGATTCTGATAGGTCTGCCTTTATATGTTACTTGACCTTTTTTCCCTTACTGCTTTTAATATTCTTTCTTTATTTTGTGCATTCGTGTTTAGACTATTATGTGACGGAGGAGTTTTTCTGGTCCAATCTATTTGGAGTTCTGTAGGCTTTTGTATGCTTTATGGGTATCTCTTTCTTTAGGTTAGGGAAGTTTTCTTCTATGATTTTGTTGAAGATATTTACTGGTCCTTTGAGCTGGGAGTCTTCACTCTCTTCTATACCTATTATCCTTAGGTTTGATCTTCTCATTGAGTCCTGGACTTCCTGTATGTTTTAGACCAGTAGCTTTTTCCGCTTTACATTATCTTTGACAGTTGAGTCAATGATTTCTATGGAATCTTCTGCTCCTGAGATTCTCTCTTCCATCTCTTGTATTCTGTTGGTGAAGCTCGTATCTACAGCTCCTTGTCTCTTCTTTTGGTTTTCTATATCCAAGGTTGTTTCCATGTGTTCTTTCTTGATTGCTTCTATATCCATTTTTAATTCCCTCAACTGTTTCATTGTGTTTTCCTGGAATTCTTTAAGTGATTTTTTGACTCCTCTCTATGGGCTTCTACTTGTTTATTTATGTTTACCTGGAATTCTTTTAGGGATTTTTGCGATTCCTCTCTATAGGCTTCTACTTGTTCTCTAAGGGAGTTTTTCAAGTCTTTCTTGAAGTCCTCCAGCATCATGATCAAATATGGTTTTGAAACTAGATCTTGCTTTTCTGGTGTGTTTGGATATTCCGTGTTTGCTTTGGTGGGAGAATTGGGCTCCGATGATCCCACATAGTCTTTGTTTCTGTTGCTTGGGTTCCTGAGCTTGCCTCTCACCATCAGATTATCTCTAGTATTACTTTGTTCTGCTATTTCTGACAGTGGTTAGACTGTCCTATAAGCCTGTGTTTCAGGAGTGCTGTAGACCTGTTTTCCTGTTTTCTTTCAGCCAGTTATGGGGACAGAGTGTTCTGCTTTCGGGCATGTAGTTTTTCCTATCTACAGGTCTTCAGCTGTTCCTGTGGGCCTGTGTCTTGAGTTCATGAGGCAGGTTGCTTGGAGCAGAAAAGTTGGTCTTGCCTGTGGTCCTGAGGCTCAAGTTTGCTCGTGGGGTGTTGCTTATGAGCTCTCCGCAGTGGCAGCAAGCAGGAAGATCTGTGTGGCCCTTTCCGGGAGCTTCTGTGCACCAGGGTTCCAGATGGCGTTTGGTGTTTTCCTCTGGAATCAGTAATGTGTGCAGAGTGCAGTCTCTTCTGGTTTCCCAGGCATGTCTGCCTCTCTGAAGGTTTAGCTCTCCCTCCCATGGGATTTGGGTGTAGAGAACTGTTTATATGGTCGGTCCCTTCAGGTTCTGACGGTGTCTCAGATGCAGTGGACCTGCTGCTCCTGGGCCCTCCTCTTCAGGGAACCCAGAGGCCGAGCACAGTTTCCTCTTGGGCCAGGGATGTGGGCAGGGTGGGCAGTGTGTGGTGGTCTCTTCTGCTCTGCAGCCTCAGGAGGCCCACCCTGACCAGGTGGTGAGGGCTCTTTTCCACCGGGTTTGGGTGCAGAGAGCGGCTGTGGGCAGGGATCCGCCGGTTTGGGACTCCTGCTAAATACCGGGAGTGTCCAGTCCTAGAAGAATTTTGCCTCTGTGTGTCCTGAGTTCACCAGGCAGGTCGCTTGCAGCAGAAAAGTTGGTCTTACCTATGGTCCCGAGGCTCAAGTTTGCTCGTGGGGTGTTGCTTATGAGCTCTCCACAGCCGCAGCAACCGGAAGCTGTTATAAATATTCTTAAGGGATGGATGTGTACAGGTGGGCAATTATAACTTAACAATTGGATCAGAGGTTATTTTGGTTTGTGTTCTTTCATGTGGCAATTTAATTGAATTTAAGAGAGTGTGTGTTGGCTGGAGACACTAGGCCACCATGCAATTGGAATATGTATGTCTGGCATGGTGGAAATCTGCCTTGGGAACTAGATGGGTAGAGAGATTGTTGCCAGGCTCAGAGACTAGCTGTGTGCTTTCAAGCTGGTATTTTATGCTCTCTCCAGTTTCGTTTTGGAGGTGCTCAGAATTATCAGATTTCCTTGTAGCACTGCCATCATTGTGCCCCATAGGTTTTGGTACATTGTGACTTCATTTTCATTAAATTCTAAAAAGTCTTTAATTCCTTTATTTCTGCCATGACCAAGATATCATTGATTAAAGAGTTATTTAACTTCCATGTGTGGGGGAGTTTGCTGTTGTTTTTGTTGTTACTGAAGACCAGACTTTGTGGTGATCTAATAAAATGCATGGGATTATTTCAATTTTCCTTTACCTATTATTTCCTTTTCCTTAACCTATTAAGACTTGTTTTGTGACAATATGGTCAGCTTTGGAGAAGATAACATGAGGTGCTGAGAAGAAGGTATATTGTTTTGCTTTAGGGTAAAGTGTTCTGTAGATATCTATTAAAACCATTTGTTTCATAACTTCTGTAAGTTTAACTCTGTCTCTGTTTAGTTTCTGTTTCTATTATCTGTCATTGGTGACAGTGGGATGTTAAAACCTCCCACTATTATTGTGTAAGGAGCAGTATGTGCTTTCAGCTTTAGTAACTTTTCTTTTACAAATGTGAGTGCCCTTGCATTTGGGGTATAGAGATATTCAAGACTGAGAGTTCATCTTGGTGGATTCTTTTTGATGAGTATGAAGTGTCCTTCCTCATTTGTTTGTTTGTTTATTTGTTTTGTTTTGGGTTTTTTTGATAACTTTTGGTTGAAAGTTGATTTTGTTTGATATTAGAATGGCTACCTACTTCCAGATACCAAACCAAGACACTATTGTTGATGCCACTTGCTGACTGGAGCCTGATACAGCTATCTCCTAACAGGATTTGCAGTGCCTGACCAATACAAATGTGGCTGCCCATAGCCAACAATTGGACTGAGCATGTGGACCACAATGGAGGAATTAGGGGAAGGACTAAAGGAATTGAAAGGGTTTGCAACCCCATAGGAATAACAATATCAACGAATCAGATCCCCCATAGCTCCCAGACACTAAACCATCAACCAAGGAGCACACATGGAGGGAACCATGGCTCCATCTGCATATGTAGCAGAAGGTTGCCTTATCTGGCATCAATGGGAGGGCATGCCCTTGGCCTATGGAGACTGGATGCCCCATCTTAAGTGATTCCTAGGGAGGCGAGGCAGGAGTGCAGCAGGCATCCTCATAGAAGCAGAAGGAGGGGTAGGTGATAGATAGGTTGCAAGGGGAAAAGTGGGAATGGGGATAACATATGAAATATAAATAAATGAAATAATCAATAAAAAAGTCATTGAGGAAAATGCCAATCAAAATAATTCTGAGCTCCATCTTACAACTATCTGAATGGTCAAGACTATAGTCATAAGAGATAGCATATGCTAGTCAGGATGCAGAGCAAAGGGAGCACTTCATTGTTATTAAGAGTACAAATTCTCATATAACCATTCTAGAATAAAATTTGTTACTTCTCAGAAAACTGCTAATAGTTCTACCACAAAACCCAGATATACCACTCCTGAACATATACCCGAACTTAGGACAGTCAAAATGATTCTTTATAAGTTTCTTAATTTAAGTGATTCTACCTAGTATTTGATTCCTAGTATTTTCTGCGTGGAATTTTAAAGAAGAATTTTATAAATTTTCAAACAGTCTTATTACAAACTGGACACCAAAGAAATGTATTTTCTGTCTCTCTATCATAACCTCCATCTTCTAAAATAATTCAAAAATTGATTGTTGTTTATTAGGAATCTAGTTCTGGTCATTTTGTTACAGTAGCACAAATTAACTTTGTGTTTCATATTTCTAAGTATATAATTTAGTACCCTGCACTATGGTCCATGCACATATAAAGCACAAGAAAAAAAGTTTAAAACCCATTTCACATGGTGAGTGAACACAGCTTATCTTTTATTTCCCAGACTAAAATATTTCTGTAAGACATTTTATTTTCCAATGACTGCTTCAAACATCTTAGCTACATTTTACATGCTAGAAAACATTTAAGTGAAATAAAGAATCTCTGGAAACAATATTTCCAAAAGTTATTTATCCAAACACTGGTGTACATTAATGTTGTTTCTTGTTTATCTAACTTAATCTCATATCAGTTTGGTTTTCCTTCTTTCTTCCTTATATAAATATGTTTCTTAAAGAGGAGATTCAATAAGCATTTCTTTCCCAACCAAGTCTCTGAGCAAACTGGCCTCTTTTATATACTTATTTTATCAAACATTTTATCTATTCAGAAGTGTTCTGCTTCCTATCTGTGGAACTATGAGTTTGTGACAAATTTGAGATGATGTCAATTATTGAGAAGAATCTTTGTATTCTAACGTGATATTGAGAATTTATATTTTTATAAAGACCATGTGTTCTGTTAACACAATTAACATGTAGCAATAATTCAATGCTCAATTTCTGTAACACAAATGATGAAGCAACATATAAGAGACAAATGGATCTTAAATCATGCTGATAATGAAATATCATCCTGGTAAAATAAAAATGATATATAAATTGTCTATAATTAGTTAGCAGATATAATTATGCATTATTTAAGTCTCCATAAAAATTTTTAGAAAGAGTAGACCAACAATCTTTCCACAGAAATTTTATTTTTGTTGCATTGCTGGAAAAATCCAGGATAATTTCTTCTCACTTTTTTGACTACAGTGTCTACAAATTTTATAATAATATACTAATGAAAATGATAAGAAAAGCATCTCTGATCCTGCTTATAGGGTCATGGGGGAATCATCTGTGTCCTGACCCTACAGATAGTGGAGAAGTCATCTAAGCAATTAACCAAATCCATTCCCAACTTCCTGGGCAGAAAGTAAGTTATACATGCCTTCCTTTAGAAAAACAACACTGTGTGTTTAATCCTCCTCTTTTCCTTAGCATTTATCTTTGTGCTCAATGATCTTTTTGATCCCAACACTATGGAGAAATTGGGAGGATTAAGGAAATACTGTGTATTACATTATAATATAACCTATAAAATATTCTGGAATTGGAGTACATTTTATGAAAATCCTTTCAAAATATTTTTTTTCTTTTTTTTTTCCTCCATATTTATTAACTTGGGTATTTCTTATTTACATTTCAATTGCTATTCCCTTTCCCAGTTTCCGGGCCAACATCCCCCTAACCTCTCCCATCCCCTTCTATATGGGTGTTCCCTCCCCATACACCCCCCATTACTGCCCTTCCCCCAACAATTCCATTCACTAGGGGTTCAGTCTTGGCAGGACCAAGGGCTTCCCCTTCCACTGGTGCTCTTACTAGGCTACTCATAGCTACCTATGCAGTTGGAGCCCAGGGGCAGTTCAAACATACTCTTTGGGTAGAGGCTTAGTTCCTTGAAGCTCTGGTTGGTTGGCATTGTTGCTCATATGGGGCCTCAAGCCCCTTCAAGCTCTTCCAGTCCTTTCTCTGATTCCTTCAACTGGGGTCCTGTTCTCAGTTCAGAGGTTTGTTGCTGGCATTCGCCTATGGATTTGCTGTATTCTGGCTGTGTCTCTCAGGAGAGATCTACATTCGGCTCCTGTCAGCCTGCACTTCTTGGCTTCATCCATCTTATCTACTTTGGTGGCTGTATATGGATGGGCCAAATGTGGACAGGCTCTGAATGTTCATTCAGCCTCTGTTCTAAACTTTCCTCCCTATTCCTCTCCAAAGCTATTCTTGTTCCCCTTTTAAAGAAGGAGTGAAGCATTCACATTTTGGTCATCCATATTGAGTTTCATGTGTTCTGTGCATCTAGGGTAATTCAAGCATTGGGGTGAATATCCACTTTTCAAGGAGTGCATACAATGTGTGTATTTCTGTGATTGGGTTACCTCACTCAGGATGATATTTTCCAGTTCCATCCATTGCCTATAAATTTCATAAAGTCATTGTTTTTGATAGCTGCATAGTATTCCATTGTGTAGATGTACCATATTTTCTGTATCCATTTTCTCTGTTGAAGGCATCTGGGTTCATTCTAGCTTGTATTATTAAATATGACTGCTATGAACATAGTGGAGCATGTGTCTTTGTTATATGTTGGAGCATCTTTTGGGTATATGCCCAAGAGAGGTATAGCTGGGTCCTCAGGTAGTTCAATGACCAATTTTCTGAGGAACCTCCAGACTGATTTCCAGAATGGTTGTACCAGTCTGTAATCCCACCAACAATGGAGGAGTGTTCCTCTTTTTCCACATCCTCACCAGCATTTGCTGTCACCTGAGTTTTTGATCTTATCCATTCTCACTGGTGTGAGGTGGAATCTCAGGGTTGTTTTGATTTGCGTTTCCCTTATGACTAAAGATGTTGAACATTTCTTTAGGAGTTTCTTAGCCATTCGGCATTCCTCAGTTGTGAAGTATTTGTTTGGCTCTGAACCCCATTTTTAATAGGGTTATTTGTCTCCCACAGTCTAACTTCTTGGAGTTCTTTTTGTATATTTTGGATATGAGCCTCTATCAGTTGTAGGATTGGTAAAGAGAGTTTCCCAATCTGTTGGTTGCCATTTTGTCCTAAGAACAGTGTCCTTTGCCTTACAGAAGCTTTGCAGTTTTAGGAGATCCCATTTGTCAATTCTTGATCTTAGAGCATAAGCCATTGGTGTTTTGTTCAGGAAATTTTCTCCAGTGCCCATGTGTTCAAGTTGCTTCCCCACTTTTTCTTCTATTTGTTTGAGTGTATCTGGTTTGATGTGGAGGTCCTTGATCCACTTGGACTTAAGCTTTGTACAGGGTGATAAGAATGGATCGATCTGCATTCTTCTATATTCGGACCTCCAGTAGAACCAACACCATTTGCTGAAAATGCTATCTTTTTTCCATTGGTTGGTTTTGGCTCCTTTATCAAAAATCAAGTGACCATAGGTGTGTGGGTTCATTTCTGGGTCTTCAATTCTGTTCCATTGGTCTATCTGTCTGTCTCTGTACCAATACTATGCAGTTTTTATCACTATTGCTCTGTAATACTGCTTGAGTTCAGGGATAGTGATTCCCCCTGAAGTGCTTTTATTGTTGAGGATAGTTTTAGCTATCCTGGGTTTTTTGTTATTCCAGATGAATTTGCAAATTGTTCTGTGTAACTCTCTGAAGAACTGGGTTGGGATGTTGATGGGGATTACATTGAATTTGTAGATCGCTTTTGGTAAAATGGCCATTTTTACTATATTATTCCTGCCAATCCATGAGCATGGGAGACCTTTCCATCTTCTGAGATCTTCAATTTCTTTCTTCAGGGGCTTGAAGTGCTTATCATACAGATCTTTTTCACTTGCTTGGTTAAAGTCACATTGAGGTATTTTATATTATTTGGGACTATTATGAAGGGTGTCATTTCCCTAATTTCTTTCTCGGCTTGTTTCTCTTTTGTGTAGAGGAAGGCTACTGATTTATTTGAGTAAATTTTATACAGAGCCACTTGGCTGAAGGTGTTTATCAGGTTTAGTAGTTCTCTGGTGGAACTTTTGGGATCACTTAAGTATAAAATCATATCGTCTGCAAATCATGATATATTGACTTCTTCCTTTACAATCTGTATCCCTTTGATCTCCTTTTGTTGTCTGATTGCTCTGACTAGGACTTCAAGAACTATATTGAATAAGTAGGGAGAAGAATATATATATATATATATATATATATATATATATACATATATATATGTATATATATATGCACATATATTAAACTCTTATTTAGAATATTAGCCTAGTTTAATTCCTTTGAGTGTTTTTTTTTCCAAAAGCACTGTTTTATTTACACAAAGTCCTAACCAGTCAGTGGCAGGAGGAGTGAGAGAGTTTCCATCTTCAATCCAGGGCCTCTAAGATGTCGGTTTGTTGTTACCAAACACATAGGCACAGGGCATCATGGATCTGGTAAGCTGATAAGAGTGTTCAGTCTCTCTCTGCCTTTGAGTTTTAAAGAATCTTTCCTAGACCTTAAGGCCACATATTCCTATAAGTTGGCATTGTGCTTTCTGAACTCTTTACAACAGAAAAATCATATGTAAAAGATGAAGGAGGAGGAGGAGGAGGAGGAGGAGGAGGAGGAGGAGGAGGAGGAGGAGGACAACGACGACGACAACGACGACGTTGAGGAAGATGAAGAAGAAGAAGAAGAAGAAGAAGAAGAAGAAGAAGAAGAAGAAGAAGAAGAAGAAGAAGAAGAAGAAGAAGAAGAAGAAGAAGAAGAAGAAGAAGGGCAACAAGAAGAAGAAAGAGAGAAAGAAAGAGAAGGAAGGAAGGAAAAAGAAAAAGTAGCTTAAATGCTGTAGGATGTTAACATAGTTCAAAGCATAAAGCCATTATTTTTCTCCAAATTGAGCTGCAGATCTATAGTGCAATTGTAATACGGAGTTCAGTTTACAGGTAAAAATTGGTGTTTCCCACAGGCAGTAATTCAAGGCAGATCAAATAATAGTACTAAGAGGAGAAATTCGGCATGGACTTCCAGGTCCAGCAGTAGAGGGCTAACACAAAACAAACACAATTTCATTTCTGTAGACACTTTTGTCTCAAAATACTTTGTTTGTGTATTTTTAATAGTATTGATTTTTGGTTGTATATTTAATTTCTATTTCTGTATTTTTATTTTTTGTGTGTATGGGAGTTCCTTACAATTAGTTTTTTATTTTTATTTTTATTTCCTTGTTTGTTTTTTAAAGATGAAAAAAAGAGAGGGACTGAAGTTGATAGATGGGTAGGTATAACTAAACTGGGAGAAGTAAGAGGTTGAAAATAATTTCACAAAGGAAAAGAACCAAAAAAGTGGATACTAAAGAAGTTAAAAAAATATGATAACGTGATCTGATTGTTTTTCATTTCTTTTCTATTTTTTTTACAATACACATAATATTCTTTCCTTATCATACCCTAGTACTTAATGTATGTATTATAGCGAAAAGTAAATTAACTTCCATAATTTGAACATTTTTAATTCAATTTAACAAGATAATTCTCTATTCCCTTATAATATTTTTGACAATTTCTTGAGAAAATCTTGATGAAGATTGAATGATATAAGTAATGGCCATGACCTATTCCAATAGTAACATATACAGCACATGTTGTTGAAATGAGAGCCCAATTTTCTATCTCAGATTGTAGCTCCAGAGTCATCAATTAACTTTCTTTATTTTTAAACTGTGAAAAGTAAGACAGTGTATCTGAATGTATGTTTTTGTATAGTGTATGTGTATGTGTGTGCATGTGTGTGTATGGGGGTGTATGTATTTATGTGTCCAAAAATATGTATAGTGCACTTCCATTTGATTGATAAACATTTTTGACGTTCAAAAACAGTGGATTAACCCATTGTACAAATGAATAAATTATGTTATTATACTTCCTCTTTTCTGAAACTTGAAAGAAGCAGCTGAAATATGTTTTTATAAACAAAACAACAGGATATTTTAGATTTTATTATATTGAGTATTGATTTTGAAGAATTTGAACATTGAATATTATGCTGGTTACATGATGTTTTTAATATATAGTCAAAAGATGACAATAAATTATGACATAGTCACTGTTGTATTGCTACAAAGAGAGAACATGACACTTATGAGCAAAACCATTTAATTGGGGACTTGCTAACTCTTTCAATGTTTTAGTCCATTATCATCATACTAGAAGCATAGATACATGTGGCAGACACTGGTGCAGTAGTTAAGACCCATATATTAATCATTAAGCAGACAGAGAGACAAAGAGACTGAGCATGAAATTGGCTTTAGAAACCTCAAAGTATAACCCATGTGATACACTTCCTTCAACAAGTTCATATGCCTAATCCTTATAATCCTTTCAATTATTACAACTCTCTAGTGACTAAGCATTTAAATATATGAACCGATGGTGTCATTATTAATCACACCACCACATTCCTATTCATGGGCTCTAATATCTTACAGCCATATTATAGCCCAAAATGTCCAACTTCAAAGTACCCATAGTCTTTGATAATCTCAGGACTGCTTAAAAGATTCAAATCCAAACTTTCTTCAAAGACATATAGCAATTTCTTAAAGGTAAGCCCCAAACAATCAAACTTAAAAAGGAGATCACATACTTCTAATATACAATTGGCATAGAATATGCATTACCAATTCAAAAGAAAAGAAAGTGGGCACAGTATGAAAACTGAACCAAGACTGGAAATAAGCAGGACAATTACAAGCTACATCTCTCTATATGTGATATCAAAGAGTTCTGCCAATCACCACATCCTTAATTCCAGAGTTGTTTACTGAATCATACTTATCTCCCTGATTCATTTTCTATGCCTACTCTGAAGATACTGGCAGGTATTCCATGACTCAGGCAACTCCAACATCTTGGTGCTTCCAAGGGAATTCAGTATTTGCCTTCATAACTTCACAAAAATGACCTCCCTGGGAAGGCTTTCATGAAGAAAGGACTTTCTGGACACAAGCTTGGTCCCCATGGTTTTTCATAGTCACAAAGGGATAGTCTACAACTCTTTCTTCTATCTTTGACTTTGAAGCCAGAACCAGGTAGATAAAGTTGCCAATTGCTGCTACTTGATAAGGCTAGAAATTGACCTTTTTCATTTAAATTTTCATCAGTTTTCTGTTATTGAGTGTTTCTCTCAGTAATTAAGATGTTCATAGCAGCCTTATTTATAATAACAAGAATCTGGAAAGAACTCAGATGTCCTTCAACAGAGGAATGGACACAGAAAATGTGAGACATTTACACAATGGAGTATTACCCAGCTATGAAAACAATGACTTCATGGAATTCTTAGGCAAATGGATGGAATTAGAAAATATCATCCTGAATGAGGTAACCCAATCACAAAAGAACACATATGGTATGCACTCACTGATAAGTTGGTATTAGCCCAAAAGCTCAGAATACCCAAGACACAATTTAAAGACCATATGAAGCTCAAGAAAAAGGAAGATCAATGTATGGATGCTTCAGTCTTTCTTAGAAGGGGGAACAAAATACTCACAGGAGGAGATATGGAGACAAAATGTGGAGCAGAGACAGAAGGAAGGCCCTTCAGAGACTGTCCCACCTACGGATCCATCCCATATATAGTCACCAAACCCAGACAGTATTGCAGATGCCTAGAATTACATGCTGACAGGAGCCTGATATATCTGTCACCTGAGAGGCTCACCTGAAAATGCTCACAGCCAACCATTAGACTGAGAAAGGGGTCCCCAATGTAGGAGTTAGAGAAAGTACTAAAGGAGCTGAAGGGGTTGCAACCCCGTAGAAAGAACAACAATATCAACCAACCAGATACCCCACAGCTCCTAGGAACTAAACCATCAAAAAGAGTACACATAGAGAGACCAATGGCTGCATATGTAGCAAAGAATGGTCTTGTGGGACATCAATGGTATGAGAGGCTCTTGGTCCTGTGAAAGCCAGGTGCCCCAGTGTAGGGGAATGTCAGGGCATGAAGGAAGAAAGGAGTGGGTGGGTGGGTAGGGGGAGTCACTTCATAGAAGCAGGGGAGGGAGGACAGGATAGGAAGTTGCTGGAGGGGAAACAGTGAAAGGGGCTAACATTAGAAATGTAAATAAATAAAGTATCCAATAGAAAGGAAAAAGGATTTTCTTTTATTTATTTTACAGGTGTGAAACTTGGCTGGGTTGTGTCTGGTGGAGAGGTCACCATTCTCTTTATTCCATTTACCATCAGGTTTTCCTTTTAATGTTTTATCTCCTTGAGCACCAAAAGTAGCTTAATTTTAATTCTGAGTACTCCTTTTCTTCCCAAACTGTACTTTTCTTTTACTTGCTCATCTTTCTCTCTTTCATTAAAGATCTTCATAAGAGTGATCACTAATAATTAAAGAAATATCATCTGCTATCCACCTGGAGGGCTAACTGGAGCCAGAACAAACAGGTTCCATGGGGCTCTGGTCGGTCCAGCCAGGTATGCCAGCAAGGTTACAGCTCTTAGAAGAGAAGCAAAGAGGTTTGGGCAGCCTGAAACAGGGCAGATAACCAAGGCTCTGGTTTTCTCATCAGCTACCAAGACACCAACAGAAACAGAGGCAGTGGTGGCAGAGGACAGCGGCAATATGAATCTGGTCAGCCAATTGGGTCCAAAGTCCAGCAATGAAAGCTTCAAGAGAAAGAATTCTTCCCCAAGTGTTACATACAGCTCAGTTAAAACAGCCACTTTAAGAAAATCCTCCATGAAATATCTTGTGTGCTTTATTCCATATAAACAGGTACTATATAAGCATTGAGGAATGGGGTAGGGTTTAGGGGTAGGAATTTCCTATTGGTCAGTTTGAGACGTTATTGATGCATTATTGATTTGGGGAAGGACAACAGATCGTTTATTTTTATTTTTATGTTTTTTGTATTTTTTAAATATACATTTCAAAGGTAATTCCCTTTCCAGTTTCCCATCCATAAACCACCTATCCCATCCCCTCCTCCCCCTTCTTTTATGAGGGTGATCCCTTACCCACCCACCCCTTCCTGTCTTTCTGCCCTGAGGGAGGTTGAGCTTTGGCAGGACCAAAGGCTTCTCCCATTGGTGCCCAACAAGGCCATCCTCCACTACATATGCAGCAGGAGCCATGGGTCTGTCCATGTGTACTCTTTGGATGATGATTTATTCCCTGGGAGCTCTGGTTGGTTGGTATTGTTGTTCTTACAGTGTTTCAAACCCCTTTACATACTTCAGCCTTTCTCTAACTCATCAAATGGGAAACCCATTCTCAGTTCAATGGTTGGCTGCAGGTGTTTGCCTCTGTATTTGTCACTGTCTGGCAGAGCCTCTCTGGAGACAGCTATATCAGACCCCTGAGAATGTACTTTTTGGCATCAGCAATATCGCCTGGGATTGGTAGTAGTATGTACATATTACTGATTACACATGATCCTCCCAATGGTTACATGTTCCAGAACAGGTATAGAAAAGTGTCAAGAATGCCTCCATTCCTGTTCTTAAGTCTCTGAGATTCCTGGGGTCTGCACGCACTGAACCTTACTTATCACTTCTGTTTGGTGTCATGGCCTACTTGCCTGACAAAGTGGTTATTATGTTCAAGGTCTTAAAATATCCTCTACCAAAACCATCAATGTGAAACTCAATTTTTCTCAGATGAACTTCTATTTTTTTTTTTAACCAGGGCCAAAAGCAGCCACTTTCTTTGTCAAAATGTCTCAACAACATTTCTAGGCAAAGTTAGTAATATTATTCTCCTCTGAAACTATGTGAGTTGTATTGTTATAAGCTTCATTATTTACAGTAGCACTATTTTCCACATTCTTACCAGTATGGCACACTAAGGACCATTTAAGGTATTCAACTATTTTTCTAATAGAAATTTCAAAACTCCACATTTTGCTATCAACCCACCATCATTAGGCTTTTCACAGCATGACCCTGCTCCCTGGTACCTACTTTTGCCTCAGCTGCTGTTCTACAGTGATGAGTAGACATCATGACTAAGGCAAGTCTGAAAGCATTTAATCACAGCATGGAGCATAACTGCAAGCAGGAAAATTATGGAAAACTATAAGAACTATATACTGATCTATACAGAAAAGCAGGAGAGTCTAGAGTATGAATGGCCTTTTAAAACCTCAAAACCTACCCTCAACAACATAATTCTTCCAACAAGTCCAAACATGCTAATCCATCTAATTCTTTCAGATGGTGCCACTCCTTGGTTAAATATGCACATATATGAGCAGATGAGACCTGTTCTTATTCATACCATCACACATAGCAAGTTTCAAACATTTTAATGTGCAAGATAAAAATATCATTTGGATATCCAATTCATAGAAACACAGAAATATAAATGAGATATAATTGTAACACTGGATGATTTTTAACTTATACTTTATATTTGCTACCTGTACATTATGATTTAAAAATAATACAGTTTGGCCAGATAACACCTTTGTTTTCTTGCACAAAGATGACAGCATTGTCAGAGAGATTGCTGTTAAACACGTCTTTTATTCTGTTGCACCTCTTTTTATTTTCAATGATTTCCTGATGGGTGTAAAATAAATAGACTTAAGAAATTTCACAAGAACTGCAGGTATTACTTCAAGGTGATACTTTGTAATTTAAAACTGCTGTTTTCTCTTTTTCTCTAGGAGAAATAAGAGCTTTTCTCATTGTACCAGTTACAAACAAAAAAGTTCATCTGTACTTCTGACAGTGTCTATAACAGTTATGACAAATGATATTATAGCGTTTAAATGGGTCATTAATTAAGACTGGAGAAGGAAAGATTTCTATTGCCTTAAAAGATCTGTATCAGAAATATTTGAAAGAGCTGAAATTCCATTAAAAATCAATATATAATTCTTACCAAAAACAATAATGGGTTTTACATTACAACGCATATAAAAAGTTGTTTGTAGTTTCTAGGTATGCATAAATATTCATTTGCATGCTATTTTATTTTAGTTAATAGTTTCATTAAATGATAATTAGACAATAAATCTACATACAAATGATACATGGAGAACTATCATTTGAAAATCCTTTACTTGTTACAAAAACATGAAGAGAAAATATATTTTCTTTCTTCAAAGGAAACTACATATTTACCTCTGTCTACCTACAGATCTATCCACCTATAATCTATCTATCTCTTTTATCTATTTGTATCTTTATAATCTGTATCTATTTAAAAACATATAAAATCAATTCTTTATTTTTTTCTACTCAACTTTGAAAATACCTCACTATTTTATTTGATCAGTTTTAATGTAAAGATGACAGTGTCACAGTAGCCATACTGTTTTGTCACTGTCACCCATCAGTACCATGGCCTTTTTCTCTTTCACCAGTCCCCTTCCTCTTTTTCTGTAGCTTCCGTCTATCTATTTATCTGCTTTTTCCTTTTCATTTCTTGACAATTCATATTGTTGTATCTTTGGAATTGGTTTATTTTCTGTTCCATATTTTTAGAGAAATACAGCATCTATGTATTTATGATTGTAATGACCATAGAATATCCAGAAAAAAGCAGTATACTCTTAGTTATACCTCGTTAAACTGAATTCTTCCACCTCTATGGTGATGCCTCTATCTCAATTCTGTGATAAACCTGGGAGTGACCTAGGGGTCCCTTTATATTTAGGCATGCAGCAGTCACTTCTATTATAGTGTATTATGTTGGGCTTATTTTGTTTAATATGATAATTTGCGATTATTATCTGCTTTTATTTTTCTTTCTGTGAAAGAGGTACATTAAAGTTTCTGAATTTTGTTATAAATTGATAACCTTTTACTTATAGCTATTATTTAAAAATATTTCTAGAGTTGATTTAAAAATTGTTTTATTAGATTTTTTGACATTTTAAATTTTAGTCTTTTTATATTAACTCAAAGAAATTGATAAAATACAACAGAATATGATGATTTTATGCAATATCTGTTTCAATTTATAGAAAAGAAAAGTTTTTTTATATGATAACATTTTATTTATTCCATCTATTAATTTTCATTTTCTCACTCTTTTGAGACTTTCATACAATTGTAACGATTTCAGACTTGTTTCTAGTTAGGAGAGCTAGTCAAACTTTTTCTATGTGTGGCCTCTTTCTACATAAGAAATTTTTTAAAAATTTATTTAATCTTGCTTTACGCTCCAGATCTTATTTCCAGCGCAGTCCACCCGCAGACTCTTCCACATCCCATACCTCCTTCAACCATCTCCATGAGGATATCCCAAAACCCCATCCCACACCCAACCAGACCTCCCCACTCCCTGAGGCCTTCAGTCTCTTGACGTTTAGGTACAACTCCTCTGACTGAATCCGGACCCAGCAGTTCTCTAATATATATGTATTGGGGACCTCATATCAGCTGGCATGTGCTGCCTAGTTCGTAAGTCAGTGTCTGAAAGATCTGAAGGATCCAGGTTAGTTGAGACTGATGGTCCTCATACAGGGTCACCCTCCTCCTCAGCCTCTTCCAGCTTTTCCCTAATTCAACCACAGGGGTCAGCAGCTTCTATCCATTGTTGGGTATAAATATCTGCTTCTGGCATTTTAGCTGCTTGTTGGGTCTTTCAGAGGGCACTCATGCTAGGCCCATTTTGTGAACACTCCATAGCCTCAAAAATACTGTCAGGTCTCTGGGCCTCCCCCTTTACTGGATCCTACTTTAGCCCCATTGCTGGACCTCCTTTTCCTTGGTCTCTTCTCCATTTTGTCCCTGCAGTTCTTTAAGACAGGAACAATTATGGGTCAGAGTTTTTGACCATGATATGGCAACCCCACACCTCACTTGATAACCATGTCTTTTTGTTAGAGGTAGGTTCTACAAGTTCCCAGTCTCCACTGTATCTCAAGAATGAGGAAGTCTACATTAATCCAAATCTAGTTTTACAAATAAATTCCATTTTTAAAAGATAGCACCTTGTTTTAGAATATTTTGAATGTTAAAAGAAAGGGTTATCTGAGGTAAAAAGAGCAATCCTCAAATTTATCTGGAATAACAAACCCAGGAATACAAAAAAAAAAATTCAACAATAAAAGAACTTCTGGGGGAATCACCATCCCTGATCTCAAGTTATACTACAGAGCAAAGGTGAAACAAATAACCCACATGATACTGGTATTGGTACAGAGACAGACAGTAGATCAATGGAATAGATTTGAAGACCCAGAAATGAACCTTTGGTCACTTGATCTTTGAGAAAGAAGCCAAACCAACCAGTAGAAAAGACAACATTTTCAACAAATGGTGCTCATTCAACTGGGGGCCAGCATTTAGAAGAATGCAAATTGACCAATTTTTATCTCCTTGTACAAACCTCAAGTCTAATTGGATCAAGGATATCCACTTAAAACAATTAATCTAATATAATGGAAAGTGGGAAAATACCTTGAATACATTGGCAGAAGGGAAAAATTCCTGGATGGAATGCCAATGCCTTTGTGCTCTAAGATCAAAAATAGACAAATGGGACCTCATAAAATTGCAAAGCTTCTGTAAGGCAAAGAACACTGTCAATAGGAGAAAATGGTCATCCACAGATTGGAAAAAGGTCTTTACCAATCCTACATCTGATAGAGGACCAACATCCAAGAAGAACTCAAGAAGTGAGTCTCAAGAGAACCAAATAACCCTATCAAAAATGAGGTACAGAACTAAACACAGAATTCTCAACTGAGGAATGCCAAATGGCTGAGAAGCACTTAAGGAAGTGTTGAATATCCTTAGTCATCAAGAAAATGCAAATCAAACCAACCCTGAGATAACATCTTATACTACCAATCAGAATGGTTAAGATAAAAACTTCACATGACAGAAGATGCTGGCAAGTATGTGAAGAAAGAGGAATATTCCTCCATTGCTGGTAGGATAGCAAGCTGGTACAACCACTCTGAAAATCAGGATGGGGTTCCTCAAAAAATTGGACATAGTACACTTGAGGACCCAGCTACACCACTCCTGAGTATATACCCAAATGATGCTCAACACATAACAAGGACAAATGTTCCACTATGTTCATAGCAGCCTTATTTATAATAGCCAAAAGCTGGAAACAAACTAGTTGTCCCTCAAAAGAGGAATAACTAGAGAATATGTAGTACATTTACATAATGGAGTACTACTCAGCTATTAAAAACAATTTTTTATGCAATTTGCAGGTAAAGGGATAGAACTTCAAAATATAAGCCTGAGTGAGATAACCCAGTCACAAAAATATACACATAGTATGTACTCGCTGATATGTGAATATTAGCCAAAAGGAAGCTTGGAACACCCATGATACAAATCAGAGACCACATGAAACCCAAGAAGAAAGAAGAGTACACCAAAGTGTGGATGCCTCAGTCCTACTGAAAAGGGGAAAGAAAATAATCTCCAGGAAGTAGAGGGGGGAGAGGTTCTGGAAGGGAGAGAGGCCTCCAGCCTAATTAAAGGTGTGAATTGCCACCCCATGTGGATCTGGAACTTGCTTTGTTCCAGGCTGACCTTCAACTCAGAGATCAACTTATCTCAGTCTCTGGGATTAAAGGAACATACTACCTTGCCTGACCTAAGCTATTCATGGCCAGTATGCTTCAAGTTCTCCATGTCAAGCTCCAGGTCAGAAATCTGTGTCTTCTAGGTGAAATATCCGGATCGAAGGTGTGACCTCCATTTCTAGATTTTAGTTCATTCCAGACATAGTCATGTTGACAACCAGGATTATCCATCACAATTATGTAGTTCACATTTATGAGGAGTATTAAAAAGATTTAAGAATATACTTTCCCTCATTGAAAAATAGTTATTTTATGTAGCTGATAGTAAATAGGAAATTAATGGAAGGAGAAGCCCTTGGTCTTGCCAAGGCTGGATTCCCCAGTATAGGGGAATGTCAGGCAGGAAGAGGCAGGGGTTAGAGAGGGGGAAAATCCTCATAGAAGGGCAGGGGAAGGTAATACAAGACTTATGGATGGAATATGGGGAAAGGGAATAACACGAAATGTAAACAAAAAATATACAATAATAAAAAAGAAAAAAGAAAATTATTCAAATTAGCATTGTGAATATTTGTTAAAATTTTTATTAATAAAGGTATTTCATATGAGTCAAAAGCCTTATTAATTGGGTCAAACTCAATTTTAAAAATATATGGAAATAGAGAAAAAGGCAATGTCCCTGAAGCAGAGAAAATTTTCAATCTTTAATATTTGTTCCCTCTAAGCATCAACTTTAATCTACAATACTATAGACAGTATTTCTGTTTTTAAATCTTTATCACACACTTGTTATAAGTTCACATATTTTTACTTTAGAATTCAAGACATTAAACAAAAATATTTTAGTCATAGTTTTAAATCTTGAAGAATAGTATAGTAGGTAAATATATTAGTTCTTTTTCATTTATCATAAGAGCTATGTCTGGGGAATGTATAAATAAAAAAGACTGAACAAGAAAGACTTTATTTATTCCCATTTATCTATCTATCTATCTATCTATCTATCTATCTATCTATCTATCTATCTATTTTATCTATCTATCTATCTATCTATCTATCTATCTATATCTATTATTTTACTAGAGAATAAAGGCTATAGTGATATCAACAGTTCTGTTCTTGCTAGGAACTACAAGATATTAGTGTTCTAGAGGTCAGCCTGTTCAAATAGACAACATGTTTGGACAAAAAGACTACTGACTTCTTAGGAAACTTAAAAGGGCAATCTGTCTAAAAATGAATGCATTATACTGTTGTTGCCTGCTAAAATAATTACTAAGTAAAATAATGCAATTATAGAAAAATGGAGAAAAAATATGGTTTTTGAAAGGACAGCCTCACTAGTCTTGGAGTAAATGATAAAAATGCATACGTACCCAAAGAGTATATTTCTATAAATAAGTTTCTATACTTTAAAAGTATGTATTATATACATTTCTAAAAAATCTCTCTAACTCATTCATCTCCCTTACCATTATAAATTTCACATTCATACACTTAAAGGCTGACCAGTAAATTTATTGAATCAACACAGGCCAAAGTATAAAACTAAACTACAGCCAAACTTCTAGGATGCAAATGTGTGCTTTATAGTTGATGTACTGAAGTTGGGGATTTAGCTCAGTGGTAGAGCGCTTGTCTAGCAAGCGCAAAGGCCGGGGTTCGGTCTCAGCTCCGGAAAAAAAAAAGAGAGAGAGAGATCCAGGCTAAAATTTATGTACTGAAATATTGTTAAAATGTAATAGTATTAAGAGTTTGAATATAAGGAAATGATTAAGTTATGAGAGAAGAACTCACATTAAGAGAATTACCCCATATAAAGCATTGAAGGAATGGGTGCTCTCTCTTCAGCTCTAGTAACCTGTAGGTATAGCTTCGGGTAGCTGTCCCTTTGTACTATGTATTGATATAGAAAGTAAAATATCTCCAGAGCCAGGTATCATTGTCTTGACCATGGACTTCTTAGCCTCCACAACTGTAGTATCTTCTATTGTCTATATTTTACCAGGACAGAAGCATTTTTTAGTAAAGCAAACTGAATAAGAGAATAATGAATTCTTGTCATCATAAATACATGAAAATGTACATATCCTTGAACCTGGATAATTTTAAGAAACTTGGATAGCTTAAACATATGACATTAAAAAAAATCCTTGCAATATAAGTGGGGCCTCTACAGAACACTTGAAACACAGGAAGAATATTCGCTTTCTCAAAAGTGATCTGAGTGCTCATGAGATGTTGCTGAGAAATGGGTACCAACAGACATTCCGAAAAGAGCAAATAAAACTGGGAAATTTTTATGATAAACTGATGAAGAACAATGCCTGCTACAAAATAGAAAAGCATTTAACTTGATTGTTTCTATATACATCCTAGGTATTTTCTTCTTGTAATAAAATATCAATGAAAAGCTGCAAAAGGATGAGGAATTTACTTTCCCTGACAGATTCTCAGGATTTTAATCTGTCCTAGTATTGAATACATGGTTAAATGATTGCAAACAATAGAGGATGGAGGTTGTGTCTGCTGCTGCCATTGATTTTTTTATTAAAATTTTAATTTATTGGTATTTTAATTAACGAGTACCATATTTACATCATTCCTATCTCTTGCTCTCCCCACTCCAAATTCTCCCATGTTCTCTATACTCCCTCTCATATCCAATAACTCTATTTAATTATCACTGCTAAATATATAAATATGTTTTTATCATAATAATATATATGCATGTATGTACAGATAAAACCTTCTGATTATTTTTCATAGTGCTCATGCTTATACATGTTTACAGTTGACAATTTGGAGTTGGATAACCAATGAGGGTGATCACCCTTAGAGAAATATGATTCTTCCTCTCTGATTCCTAGTAGTACTTTATATAGGGCTAAAGTCTTCTGCAACGTTATATCCTATCTATCCATCTTGACCAGTCAAGTGGTGGTTTTGATATGAAGTCTTGTATAGGCAAACAAATAGTTGAAATTGTGAGAGTATATAGCTACTCTGCCACTATATCATGCTGTATTACAGGAGATATCATATTCTTTGGCTCTTATAGTATTTTTGTATCTTTATAGGGGCCTTTTAAGTAGAAATGAATAAAACCTTTAAAGAAATATGGGAAAATACAGTCAAACATAAGAAAGAAATGAAATTCACTGCTCAAGACTCAAAACAGAAATAGAAGCAATAAATAAAACATAAAATGAGTTAAGCCTAGAGTTGGAAAACTTAGGAAAGAGAGCAGATAACCTAAGCATCACCCATCAAATCTCAGAGAATCTCAGACATATAAGATATCATAGAAGAAGCTGATACATCTGTCAGAGAAAATGGTAATGTTAAATAGGTTCTAAAACAAAACATTTAGGAAATTTGGGATGCTATTAAAAGACTAAACCCAATAATAATAGAATAATAGAAGATTCCAAACATAAATCAAAGATCCAATAAATATCGTAAACAAAATCATAGTATAAAATTTCCCTAACCTAAATAAAGAAATGTTCACAAACGTACAAGAAGCTTACATAACAACAAACTGAATTGACCAAAAGAAAATCCTCCTGACAAATAATAATTAAAACACTAAATGTATAGAACAAAGGAAAAATATTAAAAGCCACAAAGGATAAAGGCCAAATATGTAACATATAATTGCTAGCAGAATTCCACCTGACTTTTCCCCGTAGACGCTAAAAGAGAGAAGAGCCTGACCAGATATTTTACAGTCTCTTAAAAGATCACAGAAGCCAGAACAGACTACTATACCCAGCAAAACTTTCAATGGCCTTACATACAGCAAATAAAGTATTCCATGATGAAACCAAATATATTTCCACTAATACACCACTACAGAGAATAAGAAAAGGAAAACTCCAACATAAGGAGAGTAACCAAGAAAACATAAGAAAGAGATAACTTCTTATCAGTTAAACCAAAAATAGAGAAACATCGCACTTGTGCACATACATGCACACACACACACACACACACACACACACACACACACACACAACCATCACCACCACCACCAATAACAACAACAACAAAAACAACAGCAGCAGCAGCAGCAACAATCAACATAAAAATAACAGGAAAGAAAATTACTGATCAAATATTTCTCAGCATGAGCTCAATGCCCCAATAAAAAGTCACAGGCTAACATAGTGGATGAATAAAAAAGAGCCATCAAAAGAAATACAATTCAGCAAGAAAGATAAATATGACCTACGAATAAAAGACTAGAAAATGTTTTTCTAAGCAGTGGATCAAAAAAAATAAGCTGACTAGGAATTCTAATATCTAATAAAATAGATTTATGTTTAATCTCTAATAAAATTAATCAAAAGAGATAGAGATTGACTCTTCCCACTCATTGAAAGACAAATTAACCAAATGACATCTCGATTCTGAAGGTCTATGCCCCAAATGAAAGGGGGCTCACATTCATAAAAAGAGACATTACTAAAGTTTAAATCATACACCAAACCACAAACCTCAATAGTGTGAGATTTCAACACCCTACTCTCATCCATGGGCAGGTCATCAAAACATAAACTAAACATAGAAATAGCAAAAGTAATAGAAATTATGAAACAAATGGACCAAACTGATATCTATAGAATATTTTACTTAAACACAAATGATTATACTTGCTTCTCAGCACCTCGTGTAACTTTCTCAAATGTGGAAAATATACTTGGTTACAAAGGAACACTCATACAAAAATATTCATATAACTGTTTGTATCCTATCAGACCTCCGGTTCAAAGCTAGACTTGAACAACCAAAGAAACAACAGAGAGCATACATACTACTGGAAACTGAAAAATGCTACTCAATGATCAGTACATTGGGAAAGAAATTAAAGATATTCTAAAATTTAATGAAAATTTGGGCAAAGTATACCCAAATTTTGGAACAAAATAAAAGCAGTACAAAGAGGAATTTAGTTCACAGCACTAAACTGCTTCAATAAAGACATTAGAGAGTTCTCATGCTAAGAATTTAAAAATATACCTGAAAGCACTAGGAGAAGAAAAAAAAAGGAGAAGGAAGAAAAGAAAAAAATCACAGGAAGTAGAGGGCAGGAAAAAAATCAAACAGAGCTGAAATCAATCAATTAGAAACAAAGAAAACAATAAAAGAATCAACAAAACTAAGAGCTGGTTCTTTGAGATGATCAACAAGACAGACAAATCCAACATAACAAAATCAGAAATGAAATGGGAGACATAACAGCAGACAACGAGGAAATACAAAAAGTTATTAGGTCTTATTTCAAAAGCAAGTACTACACAAAATTAGAAAACCTAAATGAAATGGATGATATTCTTGATGAATCCCACTGACCAAGTTAAATCAAAGTCAGGGAAACTATCTAAACAGTACTAAAATCCCTAAGGAGATATAAACAATCATTAAAAGTCTCCTATCCAAGTAAAAGCAAAAATAAAACCCTAGGGCCAGAATTCTACCAGACTTTCAAAGATGAGCTAAGACCAATACCGATCAAACTATTCCACAAAATAGAAACAGAAGGCACATTGCCAATCTCATTCTTTGAGGCCACAATAATAATAAAGCTGCATGACACTGGTATAGAAACAAATGGTTTGGTGAATGGAATCCAACCAAATTCCAGAAGTAAACCCAATCCCTACCTAAGGACACATGGTTTTTGTTGTTGTTGTTGTTGTTTTTGTTTTGTTTTTGACAAAGAACCCAAAATCACAAATATAAAAGGGAGAGAATCTCAACAAATGACGCTAGTGTATCTTAGTATCTGTATGTAGAAGAATGAAAAGTCAATCCATATTCATCACCCTGCACAAAACTCAATTCCAAGTGAATCAAGAACCTCAACATAAAACCAGATAGACTAAATCTAATACTGTAATTGTCCCCAACCCTACTTCTGACAGAGGTTTAATATCCTAAATCTATATAGAATTTAAGAACTTAGACATCAAGAACCCAATTAACCCCATTAAAATGGGCGTACAATGCTGAATGAAGAATTCTAAACACAGGAAATTCTAAGGACCAAGATACATTTGAAGAAGTTTTCATTATGTACCAGAGACCTGGGAGGTGAGAGACTCTCAGAACTCAAAGGCAAGAACCCTAGATGAAATGCCTTAAAGTGGGGAGAGGGAACTTGGAGAGTTCACCTCCAATAGAAAGACAAGGCATCAAGTGGAGGGATAGGGTTTCCATCCCACAATCAAAATCTCAGACCCAGAACTGTTCCTGTCTATAAGAACTGAAGGGAGAAAAATGGAGAAGAGACTGAAAAGAATGAGTAACAGGCTCCGAATTGGGATCCAGATGACGGGAGGCTGACGCTATTACTGATGCTATGTTGTGCTTACAGACAAGAGCCTAGCATGGCTGTCCTCCAAGAAGCCCAATAAGCAACTGAAAGAGTCAACACTCAACCAATGGCAGAAGCCAGGTACCTCTGTAATTAAATTAGGCAAAGGCTGGAAGAAACTGAAGAGTATGGCAACCCCATAGGAAGACCAGCAATCTCAACTATCCTAAACACCTGAGATCACTCAGACAGGGAGTCATGAATCAGGCAGTATATGAGCTCAAAGCTCCAGGGATTGGGGAGGTCTTGTGTGGTGTGGGGTACAGGTTGGAAAATCTTCTTGGAGTTATGGGTAGCAGGGCTAGGGGATGGAGAAGGTCTGGGATGAGGAACATTCAGAAATTCAGAGGGCAGAACAGAAGCAGATAAAACTGGACTGTAGGGGTTGGGGATTTAGCTCAGTGGTAGAGCGCTTGCCTAGCAAGCGCAAGGCCCTGGGTTCAGTCAGCAGCTCCAAAAAAAAAAAAAAATGAACTGTAAGACTATATATATATATATAGTTTACACATATATAGTGAAATTTTGTATGTATACATGAAATTTTCAAAGTCCTTAGTTATCAGAGAAATGCAAATTAAAAGAACTCTGAGGTCTGAGGTTCCTATCTTATACCCACCAGAATGGCTAAGATAAAAACTCCAGAGGTAGTGTATGCTGGTGAGAATGCCAGGCAAAGTGAACCCTTCTCCATTGCTGGTGGAATGCACATTATACAACCACTGTAGACATCAATTTGGGAGTCTCAGATAACTGGGGATAGTTCTATTTCAAGAACCAGCTATCATCCTCTTAGGCTTAAAGATGCTCCAACATCCCGCAAGGACACCTGCTCATCTATGTTCAGAGCAGCTTTATTCTTAACAGCTAGAATCTGGAAACAACCCAGATGTCCTTCAACTGGAGGAAAGATAAAGTAAATGAGGTTCATTTGCAGAATGGAATACTACTCAGCTATTACAAACAAGGATGCCATGTATTTTCCAAGCAAATGAATGGAACTAGAAAATATGCTGAGTGACATTCAAAAGCACATGCATGGTATGCACTCACAGATGAGTGCATATTAGATGTAAAGTATAGGATAACCATGCTGTAATCAATAAGCCAAGTAACGAGGAAGGTCAAAAGGGAGGATGCCTGACTATTTCTCAGAAGTAAAAATAAAATAGTGGATGTGGATGGAGGGAGGAGGGAACTGGGTGGGAGAGAAGATAGGAAGGGCAATCAGCAGGTGGCATAAGTTCTAGGGAGAGCAGATGAGAGAGAACAGAAGTTAGTAGTAGCAGGCATCTGAGGAGAAGGGCATCTCTAGGATAAGCCAAATACCTGGAAAATGGGCAGCACAAAAAGTCCATGGGGATCTTTCTACCTGAAAATCCTTACAAGAGGGAATATGCAGCCTGAAGTGGCTACCTACTCTAACCACGCATGACTCCTAGTGGAGACACAAGGACAGTAACATATTCACAAAATTTAGATCCAAAATATATCTTGCCTACAATATGTGCAAGGACAATGATGAAACATAGATGAAGGAAAAGACTAACCAATGACTGTCACAAATTGAGACCCAACCCATGGACAAGAATTAATCCCTGACACTATTAATGAAACTATTTTGCTTGTAAGCAGGATCCTAGCACAACTGAACTATGAGATGCTCCACCCAGCAGCTGATGGAAATGAATGTATAGACCCACAGCCAAACATTAGATGGAGCTTTGGGAATCTTGTGAAAGAGTTGGTTGAAAAATTGAGGGAGCCAAAATAGGAGAGGGACTTCACAGGAAAATGAACTGAGTCAAATAATCTAGACACTTGTGGACTACCAGATAGTGAACCACCAATCAAAGAGCAAGCATAGACTGGATCTAGGCCCTCTGCACATATGGTCTTCATGCAGGTCTCTGAAAAACTGGAGTGGGGACTGTTCCTGAATCTGTTGCCTGTCTGTGGATCACATCCTTAGCTGGGCTGCCTTGCCTGGACTAGGTGTGCGATGATGCACTTACTCCTGAAGATAGTTACTAGGCAAGGAGAGGGCCTCCTCCTCAGAGAGAAGACAATTAGTAAATAAGGGGCAGGGGCTTTGGGAGAAGGGAATGGGAGGCAAGGGATGTGACTATTGGGTTGTAAATTGCATAAATAAATTATGTAAAATAACTAGAGAAGATATAAGATAAAAGTTTAATATTATATACATATAATGTATATAATGTACATATTACATCTATTTATATATAATTCTACATAGTGTACTATATATATATATATGTTGATTATTTGCATATTCTTGAAATAATGTTATTTTGGCTATGTATATGTATATAGGTATGTTCTATGTAGATATATGTGTGTCTGTATCTACCTCTGTGTGTGTGTGTGTGTGTGTGTGTGTGTGTGTGTGTGTGTGTGAGAGAGAGAGAGAGAGAGAGAGGAGAGAGGGAGAGAGAGAGAGAGAAACTGTAAAAACTGAGTCTGAAGGGAAGGATGATTGGTTAAGATAATTTCAAAATTAGTAGCACACCTCAGTTCATCATGAAAATCTCTTGTTTATTTCTATTTGAATATTCACAAAACCTCACCAAGTATGTTTCTGTGTTTGTCTCACAGGTAACTCCCGTAATTCAATCAATGGTGTGATTATCAAGAAATTGCACCATTTGTCAGAATTTATTTGGTGAAATGTCAGTATCAATATTTCTGTCACACTGTCCTGTATATGTTTGAATTGCCACCATTTGATTGAAAACGGTTTGATTGACATGCAGCTTTAGTTTAAGTACCATCTGGGAATTCTAAAATACCCCACTCCTGGATATTTAAGGCTTTTTTCAAAGACCGCTCTTGTTGAGTATTTAACTCTTCAATTTTATCCATAGAAATTTCTGGAAAGTAGAAACAGACAAATGTATACTTTCATTTTTAAAAATTAATTCAAATGCAAAGATACCCATCAATATGTATAATGTTGCATCATGTTGCTTATCAAACTATTAAGGTCTGAGTTGTTGTAAATCAAAACTTATTTCAACTATATGTGTACATGGACTATTCATTTTGTTTCACTAGCTACTGTACACAATAAACTATATTAGTGACTTGGAATAAAACCACATATTTCCTCTCTCTGTGAATCCACTTCACGTCTGTGAAGAAGCTGTTATCCTAATTAATAAGCGAGGCATGTGTGCAGTGAGGATTTTGCTGACAAAAATAAAAGGAATACACAATTACTTCCACCCTAATAAGGATTCTCAAAGTCCAGGCTGTACAGTGTGAAAACTGAAGGTGTTCAATACATTTTTAAAATGTTAGATGGGTTCTTTATAACTAAAATAGATAAATACCTTTTCTCCAATCATAGGGAAGGATTTGCTAAAGAAGAAATTTCTTTTGAAACCCCAGGAGTGTTCTCAATTTTCCACCTGAAATACATCTCCAATTTTTTTCATGGAAATGCCATAGTTCTTGGAAAGTAGAAAAAATTAAAAAAATAAATAAAAATAAAATAAAAATATCTTTAAACCATTGCTTATCTGAGGTTTTATATGAGCTCTTTCCATTTTATTGGAAAATGAGTTTAACCTTCAGACATTCCAATAATTTATCTATATTTTATGACAAGCTGCTTCAAGAAATGTCTAAGATTTATTCCAAGTGCTGTGGTCAGTCATGATGGGAGCACATATTTACTGTGTTACAGTGATGTAGATAGATCTCTTGCAGGCTTTGGTTTCACAAGACAATTTAGATTTTAAGGCCATGCTTAAACTGCTTATTAAGACTGCACATTTCCCTACCTTAAATGACTCAGAAATAGCAATACCATGATAAACGCACATGACCATGCATTTAATGTGATTGATAATGATAGTGATGTGAATAAAAATATTATTTTTGACACTTAAAACTGATGGTGTTCCTTGTAAATTTTACTAGTATGTCACGTCTTGTGAACATCTCAGCTAAATAGGTAGCTAGCTCCTTATTGATAAATGTGTATTGACAGTTTTTGAATCTTTTTATATTACTTTTAACCTTCATTGAAATATTCTATAATTTTAAAATGCAGCAAAATATTTTATATAAGTTTACCTTTCATAATACCCTTTAGGCATTTAAACAGAATTTTTTTTTTCTTGAAAACATACCATGTCAGGCAATGACCTTCTAAATCCTATATGGGAGCAGGCAGAATTTTCACAAACAAAGCTTGACTCCAACAGGCCTCCTTTAGAGGATCGAATATGTATGCCATAAACACATTTGGGCCTCATCTGCAACACTACATTAAGCAGCATATACAATTTGCACCTTTATGGACTGATATGCTTAGAATTTGTGAAGACTCATTTTTCTATTGCCTGGAAAGAAACAATACTAATAGTGTGTGCAATTAAGAGCTCCCAAGAATAATGGAAAAACTGTTGACCTGTAACCACTTTAGTACTATGAGCTGCCTTGAAAGCATAATGAATTCCTCTTTATTATCTCTGTAGAACATCAATGCAGCTAAATAACCTAAAATACTTCAGGGTAACCCAGGAAGTGATAGAAGGACAGTGACTGAAGTAACCTCTAACGAAGCAGATCTGCTTCCACATGAATCTCCTGCCCCATCATTCATGCCCATGGGAAAGTTCAATAAATTCTAAAAACATTTATTAAAAGTTGTCTCTTCTCTTTGGCCCTATATGAATAAACTAAAATCCTTTGTCTCCAGAAAAGGACATGTAATTGGTTTATTTTATTAACATTAAGACGTATAAATAATTAAAGAACAAAATTAGTCGTGGTAGAACTAATGCACAAATTCAAGAAATATGTGATGAAAGGAGCATGTAGGAAATAGGGAGTCTATAGAATGAGGTAAGATATAGGAGTAATCTATACATGTCCGTATGCAAGATGATGAAAGAAAGTCAAATGACTTCATAAAGTGAAGTTCATGCTTTGTATTTTTGAAATGAGTTTATGATCTCAGATTAGATATTCTCTTTCAAGAAAAACAGGATGAAATGAGAGAGAGAGAGAGAGAGAGAGAGAGAGAACTCATTTACTAGAAAATGAGTTTAACCTTTAGACATTCCAATAATTTATCTATATTTTATAACAAGCTACTTCAAGAAATGCTTAAGATTTATTACAAGTTCCAAGGCCAGTCACAATTGGTGCACCTACTTGCTGTGTATGGAGGAATTTTAATCCAGCAACATGACTGTTCTACCAGAAGATCATATCCGAAGGCCTTCTAGGTCCATATGATCTGGCTGGAATGCAGACATGCCCTTAGTCCATACCTTTAATCCTTAACAATGAAAGTTCTGTTAGTTTGTAAAGAGAAGCAGCCATATTTGAAAATGGAATCTAACTGAAGCGGGGAAAGGGACATATCACAGAAAGGATTGGCGGAATGTGTCAGAAATTGAATATGCCCAACTCAAAGGAGGACAGAAAAGAAGTCAGCACAGAGACAGTGGGATAGAAAGCAGTATCACCAGGAGAGTTTAACAGAAACAGGTTGCAGATGAAGACAGAACAACCCAGACAATAAGAAGGCAAAAGATTAGAACATAGTATCAAAGTTACTATGACACCAGGCAGAGTAAATCAGTCAGAAACTGAGGGAAACCCATTTTAATCAGTCAGCTTACAGAGAAGTTTGGGTCAGAGCAGCTGAGTTGAACCAGCCAGCAAGAATTCAGAAAGAGATAAAAAGTGTGAGTTTATTCAGCAGTGACCCCCTGAGATGACAATTACATTTAATGTAAAAAAGCTACTTTTACAACTTTGTTCCAGTGATATAGCAACTGTTCTTCCAGGCCTAGGATTCCAGGACAATTTAAAGCCATGCCTAAATTACTTTTTGAAGGAGGATGCAGGGAGGGAAGAGAGAGAAGGAGAGACAAAAATAAAAACACAATAAAAATAAGCCTCTGACTTAACAAAGTCAGCTTTAGCCCTGGGGGCATAGAAGATAAGACATGAAGGTGAGTATTCATGTTGGAGGATACCAACTTTCATTTGGAGCAGTGTGGTCACATGGGAAAATCTTCATAGGCCAAGTAATTTAATTTTCCAAGGAAATGTTTTTATTTATGATGTCGTCCATCATGGGGAGTGAAAATCATATTTGTTTTGTGACAGTGTTCATTTTGGAGAAACAATAATTTTAAAACTATTATTCTTATTTTATTTCTCCTTAAATTTCAGTTTGCCTAAAATGAGGTGTTAGCATCATAAGAAACTTTAAATATTCAATGTGTGTATGTTGGAGTGCCAACACCTCATTCACTTACACTATTCAAGTTAATCAGCTTATTGACACCAAAACAAAAATGCTAGCATGGTTAATTTGTCTTAGTACTATTTCTACAGAAATAACAATAAATATAATAAGTAATATATATGTATAAAATATGTAATTGTCTTGTTAAATAAATGTGTGTATGATATCAAAAGACTTCCTTCTACCACACTGATCATATGGAGATATACTAATAACTTTGAATTTCTTTCTGCTCCTAGTTTTACTTATTTACCATTTTATAATTCACTATGTTGTGGTATTTAAGTTTGTTTTTAAATCTAGTGTAAAAGCTTGTATTTCTTGGAGAAGTACCTTATTCACAGTGTACTAAATGAAAATTTAGATAAATGAGAAAATCATATGTTCTATACGGTTTGAAAGCACTTTAAGACATGACAAAACTCAAAAAGCAGACAGAAATGCAATGCAAATGAACTACTGAATTGTATGGTACATGCCTCTCTATCCATAGAGAATGTTAGAGGAGATGAATCGATACTGGGTATTCAGAGGTATCAATGCTTCATGTTCCAGTATGTAGACTGAGTTTCATGGCTTATAAAATGCTACAAACACTTAAAACATGGCTGTATATTATTTTTACCATTAACCCTATGTAATCCCCATTATACACAAAATTTTGGCAGACCATGTCATATGAGTTATTCTACAGATATTCTTGGACTTAATAAATAATTATTTGAAAATGTGGTACTTTGTGAAATTATTTCTGTATTAATTATCACAATTCAATGAAAATTATCATGTCAATTCCCTCTACAAATGTTCTCTTAAAAAAAAAACAAAAACAAAAAAAATCAAAAAAAACCCTCAAAATCAAAGTGTGGATATGTGAGCTTGTATTAGACCTTGGTTGACTTTCCAGGGGCCACACCATTAGACAAAACTGACTTATTCTACCCTAAAAATTACCATTGTCCTTAGCATAGGAGTGAAATTTTGTGTTGAATTCTCATTTCTATCCAGGAATTTGTCTGTTTTGAGCTCGCACTGGCTATGTGAATTGTGTTGCAACTAACATATTCAGTTCCCTAGCTGAGTTCAAAAGGCACTATTTCCCTGTAGTTATTATAATACCTCTGATCTTAATCTATGACTAGATATTAATGGGCCTTAGAATAAAGAGCTTACTACTATTATGCTAATAAATGGAGAGGTAATATCAATATAATATCTAATGGCTTTCTCCTATACACATAGGTCAGTGTATCTGTCCACCCTCACCTTTAAATACATTGTGATTTACATGGAGACCTAAACTGTCCCAAAATGTAGAGGATAACGGTCTACAGAATGATCAACACTAAACAGAACATACTGTCATTTTCTTTTTTGAAATAACAAGACTAGCATGGTTTCTAAAAGATGAGACCACATACTTAGTTTTAGAAACTTTAAAGTTTATGGGTTTGTTTCAAAGTAGCTGTAATCTAATCTCAGATTGGCTGATTCCACTGAACTCAGGTCAGGGTCTGTCAGCATGTTCTCTATCCAGCTGAGAAAAGCAGAATTGAAACATCCCTAATACACTGGAAATCAAGGCAATGTCCTGATTTTACCTGCTGGCAGCCAAAGTCATTCAGTAGATTGGTGTTTGTCTTCTCTTGGGAAATCACCGGAAGGCTGCTGCCTTTTTCCCTGCTCCTTTCCTGCACCTCTCTCTTCCTGCCATGGCTCAGTGACAGGCCTCCTGAAGGATGGTAATGCAACAGGACTGCTGTGGAATTAAAGGCCAGGCTGCTTTAGCAAAGCAATGCATTTGCTTAGATGTCCTGCCTACTCCAGTAAGAAAACCGAGAAAGAAATCCTTGATGCTACAGGAAGCCGTCTGAAAATTGATAGGCCAAGAGCATAATTTCCATCCATATGATAATTTCTTTAAAAATAAACATGGGTATGTTTTATATGTTTATAATATAACATAAAATTAAATTATCTTGCAAAAATATTTTTAATTTATCTTGCAAAGATGTAATAGCGATAATGTACACATTAGGCAATTTAAAGAGGAATATTATTTTGATGTGTAGCCATCATTTACTAAATGCAGTTGTCATAATAGAGTAGCAGACCAACATAAAAACCACTCTTGCATTTAAGAGAATTTCCTTAGTAGAAGATGAAATTCTGTGAATGAGAATATCAAATCCAAATCCTTTCTGAATTTTACATTTATTCAAACTTATGTTCTGCGGACTTTTAAGGAAAAAAATTTGTTGAACATACACAAAAGTTTTCAAAATATCATCTGCTTGGTACGATTTATTTTAAATCCTTGCTCAAATTCTAGGTTGTGGTTGCAAACCATATGGAAAGTGGCTGGTAACCACTGCCTATGAGACCTTTCTATTTGAACATGGTTAATAATTTTTTTTTTTTTTTTCGGAGCTGAGGACTGAACCCAGGGCCTTGCGCTTGCTAGGCAATCGCTCTACCACTGAGCTAAATCCTCAACCCCGAACATGGTTAATATTTAATAAAAGAACTATATGAAAACTTCCTATATTTCTCTCAAATTTATCCACATTGAATACCTGCAGAAAAATGTTAAATGTTCTGCTCATATCATATATTATGGTGATGATCATGATGATCATGATGATCATGATCATGAAGATGATGTCAATTCTTGGAGAGTCCACAGAGAACTCTCCCAAAATTTAAAAATGTGAGAATATGTTGGAATTGGGTACATCTTTTAAAAGATTACACATAAAATTCCATATAGTAATCAAGCAAAGTCACCCTTAACAAACCTATTCCTAGATCTATGAGATCTGACTCTTTTCTTTTTCATTTTTTTAAAAAAAAATCTTGTCTTAGAAGTGTCAATGGGAATAAGAAAATAAAATAAAATTATAAATTTAAGAATAGTTTTGCTGGTTGAACAGCCACTATATTGCTGACAAGGGAAAATAAATAAAATAAAACTAATCAGTTTACCCAATTCTTATGACACAGAGAAGGAAAGGGAACAAGCAGAGACATAAGGCCAGAGGCACTGGGAATAATTGGATATGCTTTATTGGTAAAGGATTGTATATGAATGGGCAGGCATTGAGAGAAATTCTGGTCTGCTTACTTATTGAAATATAATGTGACTAGTTAATAATCTTGGATCATTTTATGTCACTTGTCAAGACAATATCCTCATACAATTAATTATAACTAGAATTTGAGTTATATTTTACACTTACAGAAATCAGTATTTCCTCCATTACCAAAAATTTTCATTCTTAATTCAAAGAGCAAACCATAGGTTAAGATAAATAATTAATATATATGACACAAATTTTAAATTCCCCATCAGATCAACTGAAGATTTCACAAGAGGTAGTTTGTTTTGTATTGGTGCACCCATGCATAATTTTCACTCAGTTTAAATAGTTAACTTTAAAAGATAGGTTTAAATAATGAAATATCATGGTTAAGTAGAAATTGGTAAAATAAAATAAATTGTGGAAATTTGATTGGAAAACCACAAGTCACAGATTTATATGGGGTGTGTGCGTGTGCACGTGCGTGTGCATGTGTGTTTGCATTTGAAAGCTTTGCCCATAAGGAGTGGCATTATTAGGAGTTCTGGCCGTTGTGGAGTAGGCATGGCCTTGGAGGAGGAAGTGTGTCACTGTATGAGTAGCTTTTGAGATCTAATGCTAAACCTACAACCAGTGCTGCCTAGACTCTCCTCCTTGCTGCTCGTAGCTCAAGATGTACAACTCTCAGCACTGTATCCAGCACCATACCAAACTGCATGCTGTCCTGCTTACTGCCATGGCAGTAATCAACTAAACCTCTGAAACTGTAAGTCATCCCCAAAGAAATGCTTTCCTTTATAGGAATGCTGTGGTCATGAAGTCTCTTCACAGCAATGGAAACCTAGTTAAGACAGAAGTTGGTACCAGGGACTAAAGTATTGCTGTAACAGAAGGGACAATGCTTTTGTTTGTAGAAATGCCGACTTTGTGACTTTGGATTAGAAAAGCAGTGGAATGCTTTAAGCATGGTTTATTGGGCCACACTAGTATGGGGACCTAGATCAAAAGATGTTAGAGCATAGGGACTTAAGTGTATTGTCTAGAGGTAGTTCTCATGATATTTTTTGAAGAACATGACTGTTTTTCACTATTGTTGAAGAGATAGAGTGTAAGGTGAAAATTTTTTGATTAATTACATTGGCCAAAGAATATTTCAAAACAGCCTATTGTAGACTCTGTCCTGTAGTTGAGTCTTATAGTGTTTTTGATGAAATGGAGTCAGCCTATCAAGAAAAAATACAAAATGTGTGGTTCAAGAATTAAATTGGAAACTGGAAGTGGATAGATCAAAATTCTGTGTTCAAGGAAATAAATAGATTATAAGTGTTAAATGGAAATAAGGGATGTTGACCTTTGGGCAAGATCCCAGCCTGCTAAGCCTTCATTTTGTGAAAAGGAATTAAACAAAAACTTAGGTTCAGGAGTGTTGGTACATACCTTTATTGCCAGCACTTAGGAGACAAAGGCATTCAGATCTCTGAGTCCAAGGTTAGTCTAGTCTACAAAACAAGATCTATGACAGCCAAAGTTATTCAGTGAAGAAAACACTGGAAAACAGAAAGCTAGTGAAGATGTTATTGAACGGGGGGCTGGGTTTTACCCACTGAAAACAGTATTTCTTGGCACTTCAGTCCATGGTGCTAGTTTTATAATCAAGGATAGAAGAAATGGAATTTCACTCTGTGACTAAGGAAAGTTTCTTGCTGCTGGTGTGGGCTGCTATGTCCCTGCATGAAAGCGTAGAGAGGTCACTGTATACAGTTGTGCAGATGGAGACTGGATCGTGTGGAGATATCTGATGCTTCCAGTTTGCCCAGCTGGTTTCCTCCTTGTTTTGATCTAATATTTCCTCACTATACACTTTCCTACATTTTGGAACAATAATGTATGTCCTGTGCTATCGTATGTTGGAAGTATGTGTAATGGTATTAATTTTGAGATTACAGGAAATTACAGTTAAGAGATTGCATGAATCTCAGAAGAGACTTAGAACTTTGGACATTGTGGTGGTTTGATTATATATGGCCCTAAAGACTCATATGTTAGAATGCTTGAACCATGTGGAGCACTATTAGGAGGTATAGTGTAGAAGAATTTTAATCAGCTACAAGGCTACTTTGGCAAGGGATCACATCAGAAATACCTTCTAGGTCTTTTCCTTCTGGCTGGAGACTAAGCCCAACCTTATTATACACCGCTAAGGGAAAATTAAGTTGTAGAAAGAGGCAACTATGTTTGAAAGTGATGTCTAATTGAATGGCAGACAAAGCCAGGAATCAGAGAAAGATTTGAAAGAAGGATTCAGAGACAGTAAACTCTCACCACAAGAACAGCACAGTCAAGAGAGGCCATTTAAGAGCAGTGCAGGAAGACTGCAGTCAGTTCTGTTCAGGCAAGCTCAGGGCAGTAGAGTTGAGTCTGTCAGTTGGGGTCAGTGCAGTGAGTACAGTGCAGTGGAGTTGAATAGGTTTCTGAGTTCATGCAGTTCAGTTCAAGTCAGAGGAGAGAGTTGAAGCTAGAGAATAAGAAGCCAGAAGATTAGAATAAATGGTCAATGATAAATGGTCATTGAGGCTAAACAGAACAATTCAGTAAGATGTCAAGGGAAACTAATATGTTTGAAGAGGAGTTTGGGCCAGAGCAGCTGAGTTGAACCAGCTGGCCAGAAATGAAATTGAGCTAGAAAGAGTGAAGTTAGTCATCCGTAAGCCACTGAGAAGATAATTACATTAGGTGAATTAACGTTACTTTTACAGATAATGTCTCTTCACAGAAAATAAAATCCTAAGACACTGAAATATATATATATTGTGTGTGTGTGTATACATACCCATACACACAATATAGAAAAACAAAATGATATCAGTATGACTGATATTTACTCACAGATACTGTACTGCCCATCAATAAGGAATATAAAAGACTATTGGGAGGCGAAGTTCTTTATGATCTTTCTTTGCAGGCTAATTAGTGTAAGGAAAGGACTGTAGAAGTTAAAATTACATATGCATATATGTATTTGTCCAAGGTTTATTAATTCTTTCAATATGGAATGTGCAGATACAGAAGACAAGACATTCTATAGTACAAAGCCAATTGACTGCTGGCCTTACAAGACTTCAGACATAGATGATAGGTCACAGAAGTACACACTAAAAGGATCAAAAGGGAACTCGCCATACAGGTGAGATCTTTAAATAAAAGTAAATAACATAAAAATATATAAAACAGTCTGCTGAAATGTCTCCGATAATGGTAAGAACAACATGAAAAATATACTGATAGTTAGTGAAATGGGTGAGTCGAGTCTCTTGTCAAGAATCCTAATGATCCGAATCTGATGTTTCAGCCAAAATGTTGAAGGAGAAAACCAATTACTTAACCAAGTGGCCCTGTGAACTCTATACAAGTTCCTTAGCATGTGTGCCCATGAATATATAAATAAAATTCAGTAAAAATATTTTAAAGTCTTCAATAATATTGATGTGGTCTATTAGTTATAAATGCATAGAATACAAGTATGTGTCATAACTAGCCTGTTCTATCACTTCTTTAACTGTAACCGTTCTGACAGGTGTAAGATAAAATATGGAAGTAATTTGATTTGTATTTTAATGATGACTAATGACATCAGACATTTCTTTAAGTGTATCTCATCCACTTGATTTTCATCTTTTTATGAGTTCTCTGTGTATATCTGTAGTCCATTTTTATTGGGTTATTTGTTTGCTTATTTTCAAGTGCTTAGAGTTCTATCTTTTGAAAATTATTTTCTATCAAAATGTAGTTGGCAAAAATATTTTCCAATTCTGTATGCTGCTCTCTGAACAAATAACACTGTCTATTGATGTGCAAAAGCTTTTTCAGTTTTTGAAATTATATTTTATTAATAATTGATCTTAGTGCTTGGGCTAAATGTGTTCTATTCAGAAAGTCTTCTGTCTAAACAAGCTCAAGGCTATTCCCGAGTTTCATTCTATCAATTTCATAATCTCTAGTTTTCAAGGATAATATTTATATTATTTACTTTAGTAAGCAGATCACTAATTCATTGCTAATAGGTGTACAAACTCAAATAACACTATGAAAAATTTTGTGGGAGTTCATCAAGATGAGGATCTATTTACCTCAAAATTCACCTATACCACTCTTAGATGCATACCTAGAGGATACTTCACCCTACCACAGAGATACTTGCTGCTCTATTTATCATATCCAGAAACAGTACACAACCTAAATGCCTCTCAACCAAAGACTGGATAAAGAACTTGTGATACTTTTTACACAGTGGAATATTACTCAAATGTTGAACTTTGGAAACATTAAATCTGTAGATACACAGAAGGAACAAGAAAAAAACACTGAAGTAACTGAGGCAAGGAAAGAAAAATTTATGGTATTATTCACTCATCTATAGATATTAGTTATTAAGTAAATTATAATCAGGCTATAATCCATAAATCCATGAGATTAAGTCTAGAGCAAGATATTAATGCCTCTCTCTCTCTCTCTCTCTCTCTCTCTCTCTCTCTCTCACTCTAAAAGATAAATAGAATATATAGTTTTAGATATGTTAGTTGCGGTTCATATGAGAGGATCAATTGAGGAGGGGAAAGAGAGGAGAGAGGATATGAGCAGAAACAGTTAAAATTAAAACCAATTGTGGGTTATTATGGAATTTCAATATAGGAGAAGATTCCTAAAATAAGTGAAAATATGAAGATGACACAAAATGAAATCAACAATAATGGGGATGTGTCAGAACCACAATTGGCCAACTCCAGGTACCAGTTGAAGATGCTGGTACTGGGATTTGGATACCTCTGATTGAGTTGTTGGGAAACAGGAACAGAAATTCAAAAATGTTTTATGACATAAGGAATCAGACAAAAAATTTACTGATCCTACCTAATCATTTAAGTCAGTATTTTTAAGATTTTGATCATACATATCACTACTGTTCTCAAGGATTCAGAAAATAGTCACCTCTGTGACTTGAAAACAAGAAAAGTATTTAAATTTCTCAAAATATATTCTACTCTGGGAGATATTGGCAAGAAAAAACTTATTGCAGAAGATATCTTATCCAATTTTGTTGTTTATTTTTTATATGTCTTTGAAATTCTATAAACATTTTTAGGAACAATCAACATAGGTTAAGAAAACTATTGTCAGAGATTTTTTTCATGAGTTGTCAGAATGTTCAGGACTCCTGTTGAAATAGAGCAGTGAAAAAATTTCCCACTGATATGATTAAAACATCTAAAAAATTAAGGTAGGTAAATTTTTCCTAAAATACTTACACCACCTGCATTAACACTAATTATTTTAAAAGTTCTTAATTTTAATAAGCGTTTTACATTTTCACATTTTAAAGAGAGATAATGACTTTTATTAAATACCAAAAACTTTGCACAATTACACTGAGATTTTGGAATCAACTTACAAACTAGGATCTCCTGCATGGTTCTGTAGCAAAGCATCATATATCATAAATTTGAAATTAATGGAATCTTATTATTTAAAATTGCTTTTATTTGTTGAAGTATTATAAAAAATTGTAAACACAGAATAGTGAAAACAATTCTTAACAATAAAAGAAGTGTTGGGGAAATCACCATCCCTGACCTCAAGCTCTACTACAGAGCAATAGTGATAAAAACTGCATATTATCAGAACAGAGACAGACAGGTTGATCAATGGAATAGAATTGAAGACCCAGAAATAAAACCACATACTGAATCTTTAACAGAGAAGCCAAAAATATACAATGGAAAAAAGAAAGCATCTTTAATAAATGGTGCTGGTCTAACTAGATGTCTGTCTACGTAGAAAAATGAAAATAGACCCATATTTGTCACCATGGACAAAACTCAAGTCCGAATGTATCAAGGACCTCAACATAAAAACAGATACACTGAATCTAATAGAAGAGGAAGTGGGACAGAGCCTTGAACTCATTGGCACGGGGAGAAATTTCCTAAAGAGAACTTCAATGGCTCAAACTCTAAGATCAAGAATTGATAAATGGTACCTCATGAACGTGGAAAGCTTCTGTAAGGCAAAGGACATAGTCAATAAGACAAATTGGCATCTTTCAGATTGAGAAAAAAAATTTTACTAACCCCACACCTGATAGAGGGCAAATATCTAAAATATATAAAGAACTTATGAAGGTTACCATCAGAAAAAAATCAAAAAGTGGCGTATAGAACTAAACTGAGAATCCACAATAGAGGAATCTTGAATGGCTGAGAAGCACCTAAAGAAATAGGTCAAAGTTGTTATTGATCAGAGAAATGCTAATCAAACAATCCTTAGATTTAACCTTACACTAGTCAGAATGGTTAAGATCAAAATCTCAGATGACAATACATGTTGGCAAGTATGTGGAGAAAGATGAACACTCCTCCATTTCTGGTTTGAAGGGAAACTTGTACAAGCAGTCTGGAAAAGAATTTGAAGGTTCCTCAAAAAATTGGAAATAGACCTATGTAAAGATCCAGAAATACTCATCTGGAGAATATAGCTCAAGATACCCCACCATGCCACAGAGACACATGTTCCAGTATGTTCATAGAGGCCTTATTTGTGATAACCAGAAGGTGGAAACAACACAGATGTCCCAAGACAGAAGAATGGATACAGAAAATGTGGTTCATTTACACAGTGGAACACTAAACAGCTATTAAGAATGAGGACATCCTGAGTTTTGTAACCAAATGGATGGAACTAGAAAATGTCATCCTGAGTGAGGTAACTCAGAACCAAAAGGATATGCACATATGTTCTTACTAATAGGTAGATATTAGCCAAAAATTAAAAGTGCAGAATACCCAAGATACAGTACACAGAACTCAGAAAGGTCAACTAGCTGAAGGGCTTAAGCGAGGACACCCCAGTCCCACTTGGGAGAGAAGGGAAAGCAACTACAAGGGGGAAGGGAGGGACAGTGGAAGAAAAGAGAATAGCGGTTGGGGGAAAGAGGAACATAATCTGGTATTGGGTGGGGGAAAAATTCTGAAGCCCTGAGGGTCAACAGAAAGAATGGAAACAGGTGACCTCGGGAGGAAGGAGGTTGGGAGGATCCTCTAGAATGTACTAGAGACCTGGGAAGTGAGAGACTCTCAGGATTCAAAGGGTAGTGGGGGGCCTAGATGAACAGCCCTACAGTGGGGAGAAGGACCATATTAAATTGACCTTCAGCAGAAAGACAGGGCATCAAGTGAGGGATGTGGTTGTAATCCCACAGCCAAAGCTCTGACTCATAATTCTTCCTGTCTGAACAAAATGCAGGGATGGAAATGGAGAAGAGCCTGAGGAAAACAAGGTCCAGAGAAAGGCCCAGAGTGGGTTTCAGCTCAAGGAGAGGCCCAAGACCTGACACCATTACTCAGGGTATGGGGCATTCATAAAAAAGGGACCTACCATGACTATTGTCCAAAAGATCCAACAAGCAGCTGAAAGAATCAGATGCAGATATGTGCAGCCAACCAAGAAACAGAAAGAGCTGACCCTTCTGGGTGGATTAGGAAAAAGGTGGAGGAAGCTAAGGAGGAGAGCAACCCTGGAAGATGAGCAGCAGACTCAATTAACCTGTACCCCTGAGATTTCTTAGACCAGGCAGGCAGCATGCACCAACTGAGTTGAGGCCTCTAACACATACATATACAGCAGAGGATTACCAGGTCTGGGTTCAGTCAGAGAAGATACACCTAACCTTCAAGAAACTGGAAGCCTCAGGAAATTTAGAGGTCTGGTAGGATAGGTGGGGTGGGGACAGCCTTGTGGAAACTGGGGTAGGGAGAGTGTGAGTGTGGGGAGGAAGTATGGGGTGTGGAACCCTGATGGGGGAGTGGACCATGAGGGGAATAAATCTGGAGTGTAAAAATGAATTAATTAGGCCCACAGGGACAGCTGAAAAACAGCCATTAGGAGCGACTTCAGGCCCGAGAACAGAGGTAAGACCAACTTTTCTGCTCCAAGTGACCTGCCTAGTGGACTCAGGACACAAAGGCAAAATTCCTCTGGGACTGGACACTTCCGGTTTCTAGATGGTGCCCAGACCTCGCTGATCCCAGCCCACAGCTTCCTTCTCCCAAACCCCGTGGGAGAGAGAGTGGATTGCCCAGAAGTATGGCAATCCTGAGACTGCAGGGCAGGAGAGACTGCCACTTCTGCCTACCTTTGCCCACATCCTTGGCCCAAGAAGAAACTGTATAGTGCCTCTGGGCACAGGATGATTGCAGCAGTCAAGCTGCAGGAGCCCCGTGGTCCAGACTGCGCTTGGATCAAAAGGACCCAGTCAAATAGCTCCCTGCATCCAAATCCCTTGGGAATTCCACTTCAAACCAGATACACTCAAATATAAGAAAAAGTGAGGAAGAATCTCGAACACATGGGCACTGGAGAAAATTTCCTGAGCAGAACACCAATAGCTTATGCTCAAAGATCAAAAATCGACAAATGGGATCTCATAAAACTACAAAGCTTCTGTATTGCAAAGGACACTGTCCTTAGGACAAAACAGCAACCAACAGATTGGGAAAAGATCTTGCCCAGTCCTACAACTGATAGAAGGCTTATATCCAAAATATACAAAGAATTCACGAAGTTAGACCGCAGGGAGACAAACAACCCTATTAAAAACTGGGGTTCAGAGCTAAATAAAAAATTCACAGCTGAAGAATATCGAATGGCTGAGAAGCACCTAAAGAAATGTTCAACATCTTTAGTCATAAGGGAAAGGCAAATCAAAACAACCCTGAGATTCCACCTCACACCAGTCAGAATGGCTAAGATCAAAAACTCCAGAGACAGCAGATGCTAGTGAGGATATGGAGGAAGAGGAAAACTCCTCCATGGTTGGTGGGATTGCAGACTGGTACAACCATTCTGGAAACCAGTCTGGAGGTTCCTCAGAATATTGGACATTATACTACCTGAGGACCCAGCTATACCTCTCTTGGGCATATACCCAAAAGATGCTCCAACATATAACAAAGACACATGCTCCATTATGTTCATAGCAGCCTTATTTATAATAGCCAGAAGCTGGAAAGAACCTAGAGGCCCTTCAACAGAGGAATGGATACAGAAAATGTGGTACAACTACACAATGGAATATTACTCAGCTATCAAAAACAATGACTTTATGTAATTCATAGTCAAATGGATGGAACTGGAAAATATCATCCTGAGTGAGGTAACCCAATCACAGAAAAACACACATGGTATGCACTCATTGATAAGTGGATATTAGCCCAAATGCTCGAATTTCCAAGATGCACAGAACACATGAAACTCAAGACGGATGATCAAAATGTGGATGCTTCTCTCCTTCTTTAAAAGGGGAACAAGTATACCCTTAGGAGGGGATAGGGAGGCAAAGTTTAGAACAGAGACTGAAGGAACTCCCATTCAGAGGCTTCCGCACATGTGGCCCATACATATACAGCCACCAAGCTAGATAAGATGGATGAAAGCAAAGAAGTGCAGACTGACAGGAACCGGATGTAGATCTCTCCTGAGAGACACAGCCGGAATATGGCAAATACATAGGCGAATGCCAGCAACAAACCACTGAACTAAGAATGGGACCCCAGTTAAAGGAATCGGAGAAAGGACTGGAAGAGTTTGAAGTGGCTCGAGACCCCATATGAACAACAATGCCAACCAACCAGAGCTTGCAGGGACTAAGCCACTACCCAAAGACTATACATGGACTGACCCTGGGCTCCAACTGCATAGGTAGCAATGAACAGCCTAGTAGAGGCACCAGTGTAAGGGGAAGCCCTTTGCTCTACCAAGGCTGGACCCCCCAGTGAATGGGATTGTTGTGGGGAGAGCAGTAATGTTGGGATGATGGGGGGTAATGCCCACGTAGATGGGGAGGGGGAAGGGATGGGGGATGTTGGCCTGGAAACTGCTAAATGAAATAACATTTGTAATGTAAATAAGAAATACCAAATTTAATAAAAATGGAGAAAATTAATTAATTAATTAATTACAAAAGAAAACAAAAACTAAAAACTAATACAAACATCCATATTACTTTTATTTGCTAGCCTGATTCAACTTTACCAATATTTTCCCCTATTATGTGTCTGATTTTTTGCCAATATTTCAAAATATTATACAAGTAAGACACGATATACTCTGTACTTCTAAGGTTAGTAGTGTTTGCGAAAATGTTTCAGCCATTTGTCTAAAAACATGACATTACCAAATATTCAAATATTCTAAACAATAGTTACCAAGATATAAAGTTTAATGAGTTCAATCTTGAGACATCGTCTGTTATCAGAAAGTGAGAGAAGTTAAACCTACGAGAGAGAGAGAGAGAGAGAGGGAGAGAGAGAGAGAGAGAGAGAGAGAGAGAGAAAAATCAAGTAACAAAAGAAAGAAAGAAAAAAAAAGGACCAGCTGAAGTAAGGAATATCCCAGTGATGTCAATCAGAATGTGTCTGCTTATCATCATCTTTTCTAAGTAGGAAGCTCTCACTTACTCCTAATAACTTTAATTCTGGGTAACTAAAATGTTTTATCAAGAGAAATTACAGCTTTGGAAGACTATTTTTTTTTTGTATTCCGATTACCTGATTTATGTTCTTGCCTTGATCTTATGAGACCATCTTAGCACATCACGGCATTGCCATGGAGAAATAAACTTCACGAATTTCCTTTAACTTGATGAGCTTTGTAAATTATCCTCTGATTATTGCTTCCATAACCAAATTAATGGGAGCAATTTTCACTTGTGTTTGTTAGTAACCATATTACTTATTAAACTAAGTAGAATTTTATTCGGTTACATTGGACTTTTGGTCTTTTTATTTGCATGACTAAGGTTGTTGAACATTTCTTTAAGTGCTTTGAGGCCATTAGATATTCCTCAGTTGATAATTCTTTGTTTAGCTTTATACCCCATTTTTTAATAGGGTTAATTGATTCTCTGGAGTCTACCTTCTTGAGTTCTTTGTATATATTGGATAGTACCACTCTGTTGGATTGATAAAGATCTTTTCCCAATGTTTTGGTTGCCATTTTTTTTTTCTATTGACAGTGTCCTTTACCTTACAGAAGCTTTGCAATTTTATGAGGTTCCATTTGTCTATTGTTGATCTTGGAGCATGTTGATCTTGCCATGGTAATCTGTTCAGGAAATTTTCCCCTTTGCCCATGTGTTTGAGGCTCTTCCCCACTTTCTCTTCTGTAGTTTCAGTGTCTCTGGTTTTATGTGGAGATCCTTGATTAACTTTGACTTCAGCTTTGTACAAGGCAATAAGAATGGATCAATTTGCGTTCTTCTACATACTGACCTCTAGTTGAACCAGAACCATTTGTTGAAAATGCTTTTCCACTGGATGGTTTTAGCACTTTTGACAAAGATCAAGAGAGCATAGGTGTGTGGGTTCATTTCTGGGTCTTTAATTCTATGCTATTGATCTACCTGCCTGTCCCTGTACATACCATACATTTTTTTATCACGATTGCTCTATAATACTGCTTGTGGTCAGTAATGGTGATTCCCCAAGAAGTTCATTTATTTTTGAGAATAGTTTTCACTATCCTGGGTTTTCTGTTATTCCAAGAATTTGTAAATTGCTCTTTCTAACTCTATGAAGAATTGAGTTGGAATTTTGATGGGGATCGCATTGAATCTGTAGATTGCCTTTGGCAAAATGGGCATTTTTACCCTATAAATCTTGCCAATCCATGGGCATGGGAGATCTTTCCCTCTTTTGAGATCTTTGATATCTGTCTTCAGAGACTTGAAGTTTTGTTATACGGATCTTTCACTTGCTTAGGTTAGAGTCACAACAAGTTATTTTATATCATTTGTAACTATTGTGAAGAGTGTTGTTTCCTTAATTTCCTTTTCAGCCTGTTTATCCTTTGAGTAAAGGAAGGCTACTGATTTGTTTGAGTTAATTTTATATCCAGCAACTTTGCTGAAGTTGTTTATCAGGCTTAGTAGTTCTCCAGTGGAACTTTTGGGGTTATTTAAGTATACTATCATACCATCCACAAATACTGATATTTTGACTTCTTCCTTTCCAATTTGTATCCCTTTGACCTCTTTTTGTTGTCTAATTGCTCTGGTTAGGACTTGGAGTATTATATTTAATAGGTTGGGATAGAGTGGGCAGCTTTGTCTAGTCCCTGATTTTAGTGGTATTCCTTCAAAGTTCTCTCTATTTACATTGTTATTGGATACTGTTTTACTGTATATTACTTTTATTATGTTTAGGTATGGGTCTTGAATTCCTGATCATTCCCAATATTTTATCATGAAGGGGTGTTGAATTTTGACAAATGCTTTCTTAGCATCTAATGAGATGATCTTTGGTTATCACTAGGATTTTTTTTTCATTTTTTAAACTTTTTTTCAGTGTGAGCACTTTTTTAATTGAACATTTTATTTATTTACATTTCAAATGTTATCCCTCTTCAGAGATTCCCTTCAGGATACCAGCTATACCACCCTCCCTTCCCCTGCTTTGATTAGGGTACTCACTTTGCACCCACTCACTCTCCCCCTCCACCTTGGCATTTTCCTACACTACAGCGTTGAACATTTACAGGGCCAAGGATCTCTTCCCAATGATTCCCAGTAAGGCCACAGTTTGTTATATGCATATGGAGCCATGGATCACTTGATATGTACTCTTTGGTTGGTGGTTTATTCCCTGAGAGATCTGGCATTATCTGGTTGGTTGATAGTGTTGTTCTTTCTGTGGGACATCTGGATTGTTTCCAGTGTCTGGTTATTATAAATAAGGCTGCAATGAGCATAGTGAAACATGTGTCCTTTTTATATCTCAGAGCATCCTTTGGGGAGATGCCAAGGAATAGTATAACTTCAGGTAACACTATGTACCCTTTCCTGAGGAACTGACAGACTGATTTTCAGAGTAGTTGTACTAGCTTGCAATCCCACAAACAGTGGAGGAGTGTTCCTCTTTCGCCACACCTCATCAGCAGCTGCTGTCACCTGAGATTTTGATCTTAGTTATCCTAATTGATGTGAGGTAGAATCTCTGGAATGTTTTAACTTCATGAAATTTTTAGGCAAATGGATGGACTAGAAAATATTATGCTGAATGAAGTAACCCAGTTACAAAATAACAGACATGGTATGTACTCACTGATAAGTGGATATTAGCCCAAAAGCTCAGAATACCCAAGATATAATTCATAGCTCATATGAAGCTCAAGAGGAAGGAAATCCAAAGTGTGGACGCTTCAGTCCTTCTTAAAAGGGGGAACAAAATACTCACTGAAGGTAGAGGATGGGAGGAACATATGAGGAAGAGAGGAAGGTGTAGGATCAGGTGTGGGAGGAGACTAGGATTATATAGAGAGGGTTAGGAACTTGAACCGAGGTCTGTAGCAATGTGGGATGGGGAACTGGGTGTAGCAACTGAAAAGTCTCAGATGCCAGGAATGCAAGAGGCTCACAGGAACCAATGTGGGTGACATAAGATGAAATCACCAAGAAAGGGGAGGGAGAACCTGTTGAGACCACATCCAGAGGTTGGATACAACTTTGGGTTGAAGAATGGGGCCACACACACATCTCTAAATTTTTAAACCAGAATTGCTCCTGTCTAAAGGGAATACTGTGGTGAAGAATGAAGCAGAGACTGAACAAAAGGCCATTGAGAGACTGCCCAACCTGGTGATCTATCCCATATGCAGACACCAATCCCAGACAGTAGTGCTTACTGACAGTAGCCTGATATAGCTGTCTCCTGAAAGGGTCTGTCAGAGCCTGACAAATACAGAGGCAGATGCTTGCAACCAACCCTCAGACTGAGCACAGGGACCCAAATGGAGGAGTTAGAGGATGAGCTGCAAGGGTTTGTAACCCCATAGGATGAACAACAATATCAACCAAGCAGACTACCCAGAGCTCCCAGGGATTAAACCACAAACCAGAGTGCACATGGAGTGAACCATGACCTCAATTGTGTATGTAGCAGAGGATGGCCTTATCCACCATCGATGGGAGGAGAGGCCCTCGGTTCTGTTAACTCTTGAGGCCTGGTCTAGGGGAATTCCATTGTGAGGAGGTGGGAGTTGGTGACTGTCTGGGAGAGCATCCCAATAGAAGAAGGTGAGGACGGATGGGATGGGGCTTTGCATAGCAGAACCAAGAAAGTGGATAACACTTGAAATGTAAATAAATAAAATTATATATATATATATATATATATATATTGAAGGGTCTACACAGTACTCAGTTTTGCTGATACTGTTAAAAGTGGGAAAATATTAAAAGAGGATAAAGCATGCAAAATAATGATATAGTTTAAAATGAGACAATATCTTAATTTTTCCAAAGATGTAATAAAATATTGTAATGTACAAATTGTTCCATATGTCTATATGTATTAGGCATATTAGTTTGCATAATACAGTCTACCATATTTGTAAAATAATGAAATCCCCTCATGACACATTTCTAAATTTCTCAAGTAATAGTCTTATCACTTAAGTACTATGCTGAATTCCTTAATTCAAAAATGGGTGGCATTATGGTCAAATGCCATTGGAACTCTTTTACGGTTTCCGGCTCTTCTTTCTTTATCATAATATTGAAGAGTGTTTCAAACTCATTGGGAAGAAGACCTGTGTAACATTTTTTATGATGAAGTTGATATTGGGTTTGCTTCTCAATTTAGACAAAACTAAGGAGAAGGTGGTAATATAGATGCTATGAAAAGGATAAAATGAAAAATATCCTTGAGTGTGAATTCATGAATTTCCTAGTTATCAAATCATTCCTTTCCCTTTGTGGAATTACTTTAACTATGTCTCTCAAATGCCAACTCATATTTTTTCTCACTGTAACCTTAGCATCCCAAAAATGCCTGAAGGAGAGTAGTTGGTGTAGATATTGCAGAAATATTCCTGCATGAGTAAAATCATCACATATCACAGTCAGAAGAAAAGATCTTTATAGATCTTAGGTTTAGAACTTTAAAGTATTAACAAATTCTTTATCTCAACATCAAAATCCTTTTGAAGAACTGTGGGTATCACATAACTAAGACTTTGCTGCAGGGAGCAAAACTGTCAGGGGACAGTCACTGTTTCACCTGCACTGCCAGATGTAAGTCTATCATATTTTTCCTTTTAAATAGCAGCTGTAACTCAGTTTTGTATAGTACATAGATTAAATTTGCTATATTATGCCCAGAAGTCCTTTTTAAAAACTTGAATATTTCCAACATAGCATCACTTGAAAGAGCAATTAATTGGCACAACCAAGCACCCTGGAACAAGAAATTTACATGCTCTAATTCACTTTTGCAACAATCATATTTCAAAAAATGCATACACATTTAAATAGAACACAGGATCAGTAATTAATTTTATTGTTGTTGAAATGATTTTATGAACATTGATAAGGAAAATATAAATATTAAGATGAATTACTAGAGAACAAACTTATAACATCAGATTTTCTAATGCCTTAAAATGACAAATTCTAAAAGCATTCAGTTCTTTAAAAATTCAATTATTATCTCACATAAAAAATTATGAGTTGCCTTTATAAATAAACTTTAATAATTTAGAATCTTCTCAATAAGTTGTGCGCTCTTCATCTTTGGACATGTAACATGTCAGTGCACTCTTCCTAAGGTGTACTACAGGAAGCAATGTGTGCCATTTCAGGGTAATAAGCCTTTCAATAAATTTCTCCAATTGAGAAACTTAGAGAAAGTTGCTTCTGTAGTCACCTGTTTTTGACCATTTTCCATATTTAAATGAAATTTAGATATAAAATATGAAACATACAAAAAATACATATGCAGTGTGCTCTCCCAGAAACAGGGAAAGAGAGTTCACAATTTCACTTAATCTTCACAATTGTTTTATATTCTGTTGTTGAGCTCCTTGACAACAACGTCAAAAAACTGTCTTTCTGTAATTAGTGGAAGAAAGAGCGTAACATTCAGAGTTTATCATCACTAAATCACAAGTATTTCTAGCTGTGGTATGTCTAAAAGCAGGTTTCCTCTTTATGTTCTGTATTCGATGGAAAAATGTCTTTGTTCTTGACAGCTTATCAATTTGTATTTCACTTGATCTAGTACAAAGGAAGTGCATTTAAAAAGAAAACTTCCTTTAAAATTTTCACACTACATATCAACTGATTTATAGCCAGAAAATAATTACATAGTTATATATTTCACTAAAAATTATGTGGAATAAAATCATATTAGGGAAAGTAAACCCAGAGAATTGCATTCAGGAAGAATATTTTTCAACAAAAATTAAATTCTTTGTTTCTCTCTACAATTTAGATGAACAAGATTACAATGGAGAAATCACTTATATACAGCCTGGTTATATTAACATTTAAAAATGGGTAATTATTTTAGAGTGTCTCTTTAGATTTATCTCTTTTGTGTCTATGATTAAAACCATAGATAAATTGGCCTTTATTAGGCTTATTAATGACCAGTATTTACTCATATTAAGTAACCAAATTTATATAAATAAAATGTCTTTTAACAATATTTATACCTACTCTGGAAGAAAATATTCAAAGAATAGATTTATATACGTCTTCCATGAGTTAATTATCCCATGTTACTCCTGAGAATAAGTGGAATCCTGAGATAAAAGGAGTGAGTTCGGAGTTATATTCAGACATCTATGATTTGCCAAAAAAACAATCAAAGCAAAAAACATTTTTGTCATTCACTGTATCAAATTCTATTGCTCTCCATGTTCATAATATGTATCTCTGACTGTCTCTGTCTATCTCTCTGACTTTGTCTCTGTCTCTTTGACTATGTTTTTTCTGTTTCTGTCTCTCTTTTTGTCTCTGATTCTATCCCTCTGTGTCAGTTTCTCTCTCTCTCTCTCTCTCTCTCTCTCCTTCTTCTCTCTCACTCTCTCCAGAAGGAAAGAAGAGAGAGAGAGAGAGAGAGAGAGAGAGTTGTGAGCAAAAAGCAATTACCAGCACACTGGCCCTGACTAGAATCTACAATCTATAAGATCAGACAATATACCAGCAGAAGATGATAGTGACCAAATTTGTAATCTACAGCTAATAGAGTGGCAAAAATTCAGAAATTATTTTGAATGTTCATATTATTTACTATCAACATTTGTAACTTATTTTTCTACTCATATCTCCAATACAATAATTATAGTTTGTCTTCATTTCTTTAGCTCTAGATTCAGTGGCTACTCAAATGATGGAGAATGTCATGTCCAAATTTGAACGTACTATCTCTATAGATTTGTTTATATTTTCGAAATTAAGTTACCACGGCTTATGGGAAGGTGAAAAGAAGCTGATTTTTTGTTTGTTTTTTTTTTGTTTTGTTTTTTTCTGTCCACACCCCAGCAAAAGTTTTATATAAACACCTTTCCTTCTTCTCTTAACAGTGGAAAGAAAGTGCAGTCAGTAGAAAGCTGTGCCACAGGCATAAGGATCTGGTTTTGATCCACAGAGGAAGCATAAAATAGACAACAATGGAATAGATTACACCTGATATCTAGGCTCAGGAAATATTGAGTAGTAAACAATAGTTCATCCAACCTAGCTGCATCAGTAAACCTTGGGTAAAGATTCAGCCTAACACAATTAAGAAGGTGCCTGAAGAATGAAAATTGAGTGCTTTATCTATGACGTATGCATAAGCATACATAGGTTATTGCACTGATACACATACCTTTTAGCATACAAACATGTGTTTGTACAAACATGAAACAACAAAACCAAAAGAAAACCTGTCACATTCAATTCCAAATGAATATACTACAGGGACCAGCATCTACTCATTATATGTGAGAAAAAGAAACTGATGTTCTAAATGGAATTGAATTTTAGTTCAGTCTAAATATGTGCTGTATTATCTCCTCAACCCAAGGCTAATACATGTTTTCCTTAATCATGAAAGAAGAGACAGAAACGTAGGTCAGAGAAATAAAATGTATCAGGGACATTTATTTTGTTTCTGGCAGAAACATATTTACTCAAACTATGTAAACATTTACTTCGGTAAAAATGAGGAATTAACTGTGGTCTGTTTGGTGGCAACTTAGCTAAATGAGAATGGAAAGGTACATGGAGTTTTGCATGTGTGATTTTTGTTTTGCTTTGTTTTGTTTTACTTTTTGTTTATTGTTTCATTTTGTATTACCTTTGAGAGGTATTTTGTGTAGTCCAGGTTAGCATCAAATTCCAAGTGTACCTGAGGGTGACTTTGAATTTCAAATCCTCCTACTTCAACCTTGGGTTAAAATAATTAAGTTTGGCTGAAACTGTGTACACATATTTCAAGTTCGGTATAAGGCTTTCTTCATAAACTATGAACTACCATGGAAATGGTTCCAATAAAATGTTCCTTTACAATCAGACTAGGCCATTACAGCAGGCCAGTACAGTAAACTCCAGGAGGGGCACATTTTAAGTAATGTGTGTGCACACACAACTTCCAGAAACTTTTCTGATTTGATAATGAATGAATAGGTCTGGAAATCTAAATATGTTCAAAGTCTATATTTGAAGAAGTCATGAAACATCTCTCCTACATCCTCCTGGCAGTGTGCAGATTTTTCAAAAACTTATTTTTTAACTGAGTGATGTATCTGACTAATGACCTAAATACAGAAGACTGTCTTCAGTCACTAAATGGATTTTATAATATTTCGTATCTTTGTATGTGAGGCAAATATTCATAGTAGATTTATTGCATTAGATTTTTCTTACCTGGAAGTGAGGCTTGTATTATAACTTTCCTCCTCAAATTCTTTCATTCAGTTCATTAATACCTACACTTGTCTAAGAATTCATCTATATGTCAATAACAGGGTAAATATAATGGTAAAGAAGAAATAGTGGGCATAGTGGTTGTCTCTTTAGGAGATTCTTATAAATATACACTCAGTGTCAAAGTTACAGTAAATAAATATAAAGCTTTAAACAATACTAGCATGAGAGAAGTGTGGGGAGAAGGGAGAAAGAAAAGAAAAGATGGAGAATGATTGGTCTTTGTAGACTTTTGTAATATCAAAATTCACCTACAGTGACATAGCTCCTATAGAAAGGATATAATTACTTATGAAGCATAGTTTCATATAAACATATGATGGTTGAAAGGAGGAAAACAAAGAAAAGAAAAAAAAGGAATTTTAATTAAAAATGTAAAAATCATTTAGAAGGTTAGTCTTTTCATATGACCAGTTCAGTCTTTCCAAATAAAACTTACAACAAAGCTTAAGTGTGTATGTAGTTTAGATCAAATTTAATTAAATGTAATATATTTTGTTAGATTAAAATTAGAGGTTCATCTATCAGTAAACATAATGAAATTTGAAAGATGCAGCTGTTTCTTATTGTCTTTATACACTAAAAATGTTTGTAACTATTAGAGGATTATTATGATTACAGTGTAAAGTTGTTGAACCAATTATATATATATATATATACATATATGTGTGTGTATTATTTATATGTGTGTATAATATATATATATATATATATATTTGAAAAATGATTAAATAGCCTTAAAATTGCAGAAAACTGGGCTGGAGAGATGTCTCAGTGGTTAAGAGCACTGTTTGCTCTTCCAGAGGTCCTGAGTTCAATTCCCAGCAACCACATGGTGGCTCACAACCATCTGTAATGGGATCTGATGCCCTCTTCTGGTGTGTCTGAAGACAGCTACAGTGTATTTACATATAAATAAATAAATTTTTTTAAAAAAACTGCAGAAAACTGCCATTTATACATAACCCAAAATCACAACAATAATTAATTTGAATAAGTAGTAATAATAATCAAAGACAAAAAGTTTCAATTTTTTTAGATATTAAAAAATCATTTATTGTCGTATGTATGAGCCTTGAATTCCTGTTCTTTCCAAGACTTTTATCATGAAGAAGCATTGCATATTGTCAAGTGTTTTTACAGCATCTAATGATATGGTCGTGTTTTTTCTTTGAGTTTGTTTATACAGTTGATTACGTTGATGGATGTCCATATATAGAAACATCCCTGCATCCCAGGTATGAAGCCTACTTGATCTTGGTGAAAGATCACTTGATGTGTTCTTGAATTCAGTTTTTAATAATTTTATTGAGTATTATTGTTTCAATATTCATAAGTGAACCTGGTCTGAAGTTTTTTCTTTGTTGGGTCTTTACGTGATTTAGATATAAGCATAACTGTGGCTTTGAAGAACAAATTAGATCACAATGAAATCCAGTATCCCAAAGCAACATGATACTTGTCATTAAAATTACAGTCATATAGAATGCAGCTTCAGTCTTTCCAGGAGTGTATAGTATTGAAAATACTCTCAAGGCAGAAAGTTCTCTAAGATAGAGGTCAGCATAATCTACATAGTGAGGTCCAGGAAAGACAGGACTTCACAGAATAATACTGTTTTAAAAACAAATAAACAAAAAGAACAGGAAGAAAAGAAGTAAAGAAGTAAAGAGACAGAACCAATTCCACAGCTCCCTGCACCCAAATACCGATGGGGAGAGAGCTGAACACCCAGAAGTGCAGACAATCCTGAGACCACAGGACAGACCTCAACTTCTATTCACCTCTGCCCACATCCCAGGCCCAAGAGAAAACTGCATAGTGCTTCTGGATACAGGAATATAGGACCAGTCACCTGCAGGAGCCTGCCAGTTCTGGCCTGCAGCCAGAATTGAACTAAAAGAGTCACACAGCTCATTGCACCCAAACCCAGTGGGGGAGAGAGCTGGACACTCAGAAGTGTGGACACTCCTGAAAACTCAGAGGAGACTACTCTCTGCCTACATTCCCGACCCAAGGGGAAATAACCTATTGCTATCTGTGCCCCCTGGGCATATGGACCTAGGAGCAGTGAGGAGCAGGACCCTTCAGGTTTCTACCTGCACGTAAAGATGAAAGTCAGTCACCAGGAGCACCTACACACCAAAGAGCAAATATCTCTGTTTCCAGATCCAGTTGAAAGAAAACAGGACTACAGGAGTGCTGATACACAGGCCTACAGGAGGGTCAAGCCACTGTCTGAGAGAGCAAAACCACTAGCACCAGAGACAACCTAATGGCAAGAGAAAGCACAGGGAACCTAAGGAACAGAAACCAAGACTACTTGGCATCATCAGAGCCCAGTTCTTTGACCAAAGCAAATACTGAATATCCAAACACACCGGAAACGCAAGATTTACATATAAAAATCACATTTTTTGATGATGAAGGTGGAGGACTTTGAGAAGGACATAAATAACTCCCTTAAAGAAATACAGGACAATACAAGTAAACAAGTAGAAGCCCTCAAAGAGGAAACCTATAAATCTCTTAAAGGATTACAGGAAAACAAAAACAGATCAAGGAATTGAACAAAACCATCAAAAATTTAAATATGGAAATAGAAACAATAAAGCAAGCACAAAGGGAGACAACCCTGGAGATAGAAAACCTAGGGAAGAGATTAGGAATCATAGATATAAGCATCACCAACAGAACACAAAAGATGGAAGAGAGAATCTCAGGCCCATAAAATACCATAGAAAACATAGACACAACCATCAAAGATAATGGAAAATGGGAAAAGCTCCTAGAACAAAACATCCAGGAAAGATAGGACACAATGAGAAATTCAAACCTAAGGATAACAGGTATAGAAGAGAGTGAAGACTCCCAACTTAAAGAGCCAGATAATGTCTTCAACCAAATTATAGAAGAAAACTTGGCTAAACTAAAGAGAGAGAGGCCCATAAACATAAAAGAAGCCTACAGAAATCCATAGAGTTTGGACCAGAAAAGAAATTTCTCCCATCACATAATGGTCAAAACACCAAATGCACAAAACAAGGAAAGAATTTTAAGAGCAGTAAGGGAAAATGTCAAGTAATATATAGTGACAGACCTATCAGAATTACACCAGACTTCTCACCAGATACTATGAAAGCCTAAAGATCCTAGTCAGATACTATGCAGACACAACGAGATCAAAAATGCAAACTCAGACAACTATATCAGGAAACTTGCAATTAACATAGATGGAGAAACCAAGGTATTTAATGACAAAACCATATATACACAGTATCTTTCTACAAATCCAGCCCTACAAAGGAAAATAGATGGAAAATTCCTGTTATACAAGAAGAAAAACTACACCCAAGAAAAAGCAAGAAATTAATCTCCTTGCAACGAAACCAAAAGAAGAGAGACACAAACATAATTCCACCTCTAACAATGAAAATAACTGGAAGAAACAACTATTCCTTAATATCTCTCAACATCAATGGACTTGATTCCCCAATAAAAAGACAAAGACTAACAGAATGTATACATAAAGATAACCCAGTATTTTGTGGCATACAGGAAACATACATCAGAAACAAGGACAGACATAACCTTAGACTAAAAGGTCCTAAGAAACAAGCTAGAGTAGACATTCTAATATCGAATAAAATTGACTTTCAACCAAAAGTCATCAAAAAAGATAAGGAAGGAAACTTCATATTCATCAAAGGAAAAATCCACCAAAAAGAACTCTCAACACTAAATATTGATGATCCAAATGCAAAGGCACCTAGATTCAGAAAAGGAATCTTAATAAAGCTCAAATTACACATTACACCTTACACAATAATAGTAGGAGATTTCAACACCCCACTCTCATCAAAGGACAGATCATGGAAACAGAAATTAAACAGAGACATAGAGAATCTAACAGAAGTTATGAACCAAATGGATTTAACAGATATTTATAGAACATTTTATCCTAAAACAAAACAATATACCTTCTTCTCAGTGCCTCATGGTATCTTCTCAAAAATTGACCATATAGTCGGTCACAATACAGGCCTCAACAGATACAGGAAGATCGAAATAATCCTATACATTCTATCAAATCACCACGGAGTAAGGTTGATCTTCGATAACAAAAATAACTACAGAAAGCCTACATGTACATGGAAGCTGATCAAAAATATACTCAATGTTAATTTTGTCAAGGGAGAAATAAAGGAGGAAATTAAAGGCTTCTTAGAATCTAATGAAAATGAAGGCAAACCATACCCAAACTTGTGGGACACATTGAAAGCAGTGCTAAGAGGAAAACTCGTATCTCTGAGTGCCTCCAAAAGGAAAGAGGAGAGAGCAGATATCAGCAGCTTGACAGCACACCTAAAAGCACTAGAACAAAAAGAAGCAAACACACCCAAGAGGAATAGAAGGCAGGAAACCAACAAACTCAGGGCTGCAATCAACCAAGTAGAAACAAAAAGGACCATACAAAGATTCAACAGAACGAGGAGCTGGTTCTTTGAGAGAATCAACAAGATAGATAAACCCTTAGCCAGACTAACCAGAGGGCACAGAGAGTGTGTCCAAATTAACAAAATCAGAAATGAAAAGGGAGACATAACAGCAGAATCTGAGGAAATTCAAAAAATCATCAGATCATCTTGTTACCTATATTCACAAAACTGGAAAATATGGAGTAAATGGGCAATTTTCTTGACAAATACCAGGCACCAAAGTCAAATCAGGAACATATAAACCATCTAAACAACCCTGTAACTCCTAAAGAAATAGAAGCAGGTATTAAAAGTCTCTCAACCAAAAAGAGCCCAGGACTAGATAGGTGGGTTTAGTGCAGAATTCTATCAGATCTTCATAGAAGACCTCATACAAATACTATCCAAACTATTCCACAAAATAGAAACAGACAGAGCACTGCCAAATTCCTTCTATGAAGCCACAATTACTCTTAGGCCTAAACCACAAAAAGACCCAACAAAGAGAACTTCAGACCAATTTCCTTTTTGATTACTGAGACAAAAAAAACTCAATAAAATGCATGCCAACTGTATCCAAGAACATATCAAGATGATCATCCATCATGATCAAGTAGGCTTCATCCCACAAATGCAGGCATGGTTCAATATACGGGAATCAATCAATATAATCGATTATATAAAAAAACTCAAAGAAAAAACCCACATAATCCTTTCAATAGACACTGAGAAATCATTTGACAAAATTTAACTCTTCTTCATGACATTAGTCCTAAAAAGATCAGGAATTCAAGGGCCATACCTAAACATAGCAAAAGCAATATATAGCAAACCAGTAGCTTACATTTAACTAAATGGAGAGACATTTGAACAATCCCACTAAAATCAGGGAATAGACAAGGCTGCCCACTCTCTCCCTCCTTATTCAATATATTACTCAAAGTCCTAGCCAGAGCAATCAGACAACAAAAGGAGGTCAAAGGCACACAAATTGGAAGAAGTCAAACTATCACTATTTGCAGATGACATGATAGTATACTTAAGTGACCCCAAAAGTTCCACCAGAGAAGTGCTAAGCCTGATAAACAACTTCAGCAAAGTGGCTGAGTATAAAATTAACTGAAACAAATCAGTACCCTTCCTCTTCTCAAAGGAAAAACAGGCTGAGAACGAAATTAGGGAAATTACACCCTTCACAATAGTTACAAATAACATAAAATACCTTAGTGTGATTTTTAACCAAGCAAGTGAAAATCTGTATGACAAGAACTTCAAGTCTCTACAGATAGAAATTGAAGAAGATGTCAGAATATCGAAAGACCTCCCATGTTCATGGATTGGCAGGATAAATATAGTAAAAATGGCCATTTTGCCAAAAGCAGTCTTCATATACAATCCAATCCCCATCAAAATTACAATTCAATTCTTCCTAGAGTAAGGAAGAGCAATTTGCAAATTCATTTTGAATAACAAAAATCCCAAGATAGGAGAAACTATACTCAACAACAAAAGTACTTCCAGGGGAATCACCATCCCTGACCTCAAGCAGTATTACAGAGCAATAGTAATAAAAACAGAAAAACTATACTCAACAACAAAAGTACTTCCAGGGGAATCACCATCCCTGACCTCAAGCAGTATTACAGAGGAATAGTAATAAAAACTGTATGATATAGGTACGAGACAGACAGGTAGAGCAGTGGAATAGAATTGAAGGCCCAGAAATGAATCCAAACACCTATGTTCACTTGAATTTTGACAAATGAGCTAAAACCATTCAATGGATAAAAGATAGCATTTTAAGCAAATGGTTCTGGTTCATCTTGAGGTCAGCATGTAGAAGGATGGAAGTCAGTCCATTCTTATTGCACTGTACAAAGTTTAAATCCAAGTGGGTCAAGGACCTCCTTATAGGTCTTTTAAATGAGTTTTGGAAAAATCCCCACCAAATTCTCTTCCTCAAACATCATATTTTTAAGTCTGAATATTTTTAAGTTTGTACCATATCAACTGAGGAATGTGGATAGTGAATACTTACAAGCCAACATTTTATTTCCTAAATGCTAAATGTGACTCATCCATTTAAACGTTCAGTCAAACCAGATACACTCAAACTAATAGAAGAAAAAGTAGGGAAGAGTCTCAAACACATGGGCACTGAGGAAATTTTCCTGAACAAAACATCAGTGGCTTATGCTCTAAGATCAAGAATCAAGAAATGGGATCTCATAACACTGCAACACTTGTGTAAGGCAAAAGACACTGACAATAGGACAAAATGGCATCCAAGAAATTGGGAAAAGTTCTTTACCAATCCTATGTACCATGCAGGGCTAATATCCAAAATATACAAAGAACTCAAGAAGTTAGACTCCAGAGAGCCAAATAACACTATTAAAAATGGGGTACAGAGCTAAACAAAGAATTCTCAGGTGATGAATAGTGAATGGCTAAGAAGTCCCTAAAGAAATACTCAGCATCTTTAGTCATCAGGGGAATGCAAATCAAAACAACCCTGAGATTCTACCTCATACCAGTCTGAATGACTAAGATCAAAACTCAGGTGACAGCAGATGTTGTTGAGAGTGTGGAGAAAGAGGAGCACTCCTCCATTGTTGATGGGATTGCAAACTGGTACAACCACTCTGGAAATCACTCTGGAGGTTCCTCAGAAAATTGGACATTGCACTACCTGAGGACACAGCTATACTTTCCTGGGCATAAACCCAAAAGATGCTACAACACACAACAAAGACACATGGTGCACTGTGTTTACAACAGCCTTATTTATAATAGCCAGGAGCTCGAAAAAACCCAGATACCCTTCAACAGAGTAATAGATACAGAAAATGTGGTATATCTACACAGTGGAGTACTACTCAGCAATCAAAAACAATGACTTCATGAAATTCTTAGGCAAATGGATTGAACTAGAAAATATCAGGCTGAATGAGGTAACCCAATCACAGGAAAACACACATGCTATTCACTCACTGATAAGTGGATATTAGCTCAAAAGCTTGAATTACTCAAGATACAATCCACAGACCATATGAAGCTCAAGAAGAATGATGACCAAAGCACAGATGCTTCACTCCTTCTTAAAAGGGGGAAAAATATTAACAAACTAGAAAAGATTGATGAAGCTAAGTAGTGCATGGTGAGAGGAACCAGATATATATGTCTCCTGAGAGACAGAGCCAGATCATGTCAAATACAGAAGGGGATGCTAGCAGCAAACCACTGAACTGAGAACAGGACACTGGTTGGAGGAATTAGAGAAAGGATGAAAGAGGTGAAGGGGTTTGCAACCCCATATGAACAACAATGCCAACCAACAAGAGCTCCCAGGGACTAATGCACAACCCAAAGGCTATACATGGACTGACCCATGGCTCCAACTGCATAGGTAGCAGAGGATGGCCTTGTTGGGCACCAATGGAAGGAGAAGTCCTACAGAAGTTGGACCTCCGGTGTAGGGGAATGTGAAGGTGGGATGGGAAGTTAGGATGGATGGGGAGGGGAATACCCTTATAAAATAAGTATTGGGGGAGGGAAGAGGGGGCTTATGGACTGGAAACCAGGAAAGAGAATAACATATGAAATGTAAATAAAGAAATATCCAATAAAAAGAAAAGTAAAGAAATAAAGGAAAGAAGAAATAATGGAAGAGAAGAGAGAAAGAAAGAAAATAATATTTAAAAAGAGAGAAAAAAATAATTTTACAAACCCTTCAATAGTTTATCAGAAAAAGAAAAATTCTAATGATATTATCTTCATTTCTTGAATAGCTGAACTGGAAACAGGTAACATGAGGTCAATGTAGAACTATGAGTCTCTATTTCACAAATGTAAAGACAAATTATATTATATAGTGATTTTTGACATTCAAAAGTGAGGCAAATATAAAATACTTCTGAGGAATGATCAAGGCACAGTTCAAATGACAACTCTATTATCCTAGTGGATAAGAGGCATAAATTTCTTTCCTGTGTGTGTCCATCTAATAGACACAGAAAATTAATCTTAGTATAGTGTCCCATTCCAAATGTATAACCAGAATATCCACTACAATTTACTAAAAGTGAACAGCATTTGCATGTATCTTAGGTACCCACTTTACTATTTAATTATTCATTAATTACTATTTTTGCATTTATTTTAACTATCACAGATTAAACACAAATGTATGGCCAGCCAAGACAACAAATGTATGGCCAGTGTACAACCAATATTGTATCACTGAACTGCATGACGATGCTTTCTCTAAAAGCTAAATAAATTCTAGATTACTGACAATACATAATGTAACAAAAATAAAAAACAGTTTACAGGTTGTTATGCATTGCTTAGGGAGTGATAAAATGAATATATCCACACATTCAATATAGTGCATTGTTTTATGTTAATAGTTTCAATGTACAGTTGAGTGAAGACAACACTTGTTTTGTGGAGACAGTAGTAGAGGGCCAACTACATATAAAAATTTTAAAGAATCAGTTATGTTAAACAAATTAAACATTTTCAGATACAAAAATATAAATTATATTTTTTGGAATACCTCAAAAATACTTTCTGTAATAGACCATAGTCCAAGATTATGTTTATCTGTCATTCATTATGTGGCTTTAGCATGTCTCTATAGAATCAACACATTCCATGGTGTATTTCTTCAGTCTTACTGAATGATTTTCCCATGTAGCACAAAATTTATGGCCTCTGAGACATTTACATGCCATTCTGTTTACATGCATTATTCTCTGGAGCTATTGTCCAAATTATTATCGTGTTAAGTGGATTGTATCAGAGTGAGGGGACTTTAAACAGAAAAAGTAAACAAGCCCTGTTTTCCACAATGTCCAATTAAAAGCTACTGAGTGACCCCACACTGGAAAGAAATGTGTAAATAAGCTATCAGTAGTCCCAACAACTTTTTTCAATACCTTGCAACCTTAGTATTTTCTTTAATCTTTGCCCTGTTTGCTTTCCACACCTTAAATTTCTGTTGTTTTCATTTCCTTCAGGAGGTCATTTAGAAATAGTCCTCATATTCTTAATAAGTATTGAGGCCTCCTGTATAAAACCAATGTCCTCTCTTGTGATGTTATATTATATTTTATCTTGTATGATTCTTTCAAGTATGCATTAATAGGTTATAATTTGACAGAAAACAAAGAATTCTAGACAAAATTACCTACATAAAACCTAAACAAACATTTGTTATATAAAATAACATATACATTCAAGATATAATTTGAAAAAAAATTAAAATGACAAAATCACATTATTTAAAATATAGCTTGTAAATAGTAACTAAATACAGTGAGACAAAAATAAGAATAATAGGATAGAAACATTAATATGTGCAAATGAATCTCATGGAGCTGTAAGAGAAGCTTATTAGATAAAATGTTTCATCCAATGTTAAAGTTTAGAGGTTATCTTGTACCAAGTGATCCTTCAGATGCCTGGGCCATTTGTCAACAGTGTTAATGATAAACTCTTTTGAAATGTAACACGATTATTATTTTAGAATAAAATTTATTATGTTTGCGAGATGGTTCAGAGATGCAGAACACTGGCTGCTTTTTCACTGGACAGGTTTACAAGGTTGCTAACAACCATCTGTAACATTAGTCTCTTGACCTCTGTTGCCTTCTTCTGGACTCTATGGGCAAGGCTCATGTGTGGTTCACAGACATAAATTCAGGCATACACTGAATCACATTAAATAAAGTATCACGATGTCTATTTTTTCTTTTTAGTGAGATTCATGTATACAAACCCTTCCTTCAGCTCCACTCGTTGCTTAGCACCTTGAGTCTGTGTATTGTAGCATAGTGATCCTTTACTTTAAGGCTAATACCTACTTATAAGTGAGTATGTACCATATTCATTTTTCTGGGTCTTGATTACTTCACTCAGAATGATCTTTTATACTTCTATCCATTTGTCTGCCTGAAAATTTCATGATGTCATTGTATTTAATGCCTGTGTAATACTCCATTGGCTAAATATACGTATTCTTTTTCCATTTTTTGGTTGAGGGATATCAAGACTGTTTCCAGTTTCATGTTTGTCTTATTTAGAGTTTTACAGCTCTGAACAAACACAACGACCAAGGCAAATCTTATAAGGACAACATTAAACTGTGGGAGGTCAGCAGTTCAGTCTAGTATTATCAAGCAGCAGCCAAGTATGCATGGTGTATGAGGAGCTAAGACTTGTACATCTTCATCTGAAGGCTGTTAAAAGACTCACTTCCAGGCGTCTAGAACTGGACATTACAGCCCATACCCACAGTGACACACCTACTCCAAAAAGGCCACACCAACTCCAACAAGTCTACAGCTCCAAATAGTGCCCCTCTCTGGACCAAGCATATACAAACTATCTCATGGTTATTATGAATTATGATAAGTACATGATTGAAAAAATGTCAAAAAATTAAAAAAATATTTTAACTCCCCAAATAAAATAGCATAAAAATATTAAATTTTACATTTATGCATTTATTATTGGTTTTCAAAGACATTTAATGTTTAAGTTCTGACATTTCTGGATGTGCTTTATGTCTTTAATAAATATGTTATTAACAGAAGGTTAAACAGTTAACGTCATCATGGAGAACATATTTAAATTCTCATGTCTTCTAAGTAAATTTAGATATAATTCAAGTGGCAAATTACAAAGAGGTTGAAGACCCTTACGATGTGCTTAAAATTATCTGTCTTGTACTTGTCACCCCTGTCCAATATAAGCCTCCATATAACTGTCATAGGCATGATAAAAGCCCATCGTAAATTTGTTTTAATAATCTCTAGCATAATTAGAACAGAAACATTAATAAATATCATTGTCCGCAGAGCACAAAGTGTGCCAATAATCACATTGATAGTGGGGTCATTGTTTGTGGTCTGGCATGGGTAAGTCATACTTTCTTAAACCAGAGAGCAAGAAAAAATTATATATATATGTATATATATACATATATATACATATATATATATATTCATTAACATAGAAATGTGAAGATATATGTAAAGTTTCTAATCTCTGAAGCCGCCTCTTGAAGTTGGAGGAGTTAATTATATCGGAGGATGTTTGTAAGCAATTCAGGCAATTACAGAGCACAGGGCCTAGAAGTGATAATACTGCTGCTAGAAAAAAATACAGAAACTTAGAATTAAATATTTAAAACAAAGAACAATGAAATATATACTTGAGAAAAAAATCTCAAAGGCCCTGAGACTACAAGCGGTATCTAAGTATAGTCTTTCAAGATATCAAAGATTTAAGTTTAAATCTATTTCTGTTTTTAACAAAAGGTAGAACATTACCCTAAGGGTCATACCGAGATACTCAGTAGAGAAAAGTGATGCAGATGAAGAATAATCTAAAACATGCCAATTAAAAAAATAAATCTAATGCATGATTATCAGTTTTCTTTCAAATCCTGATTATCTATAAAATATAGTGTGATAAAGTACATTTGATGATAATATTAAAACATATAACAAGTGTGTATATTTATTACCTACTATTATTTTTATATATGTGGATACATTATGTACATGAGAAACACGAATATGCATATTCATGTTTGAAACATGAATAAGACAGATATCAATGAGTTACTGGATTAAAAATTCCATGAACATTTGCTAAGGAATCACTACATCTTTTGTGGCAAAGCTATGTAGTCCTACATGTTGTTGATACCATCATCATTATTAAGAAATACAGAATTCAAATATTTTCAAGTATTTGTCATTTTCTAAAATCTTTATGAGACCAATAATTACAATTACGTTCATTTTATTGTTTTGAAATAAATGTAGAAAGGGCTGAGCATAAGTAAGAAGAGATGTGTTCATTTTTCTTTTCTTTTGAAACCAAGTGTATCTAACTGCTTCAAGTTCCTGCCTTGACTTTCCCACCATAATGGACTTTAATCTGAATTGTAAGCCAAATTAGCCATTTCTCACTTAAAGTTTTATTTTTATGACTGTTAGAATGGGCTATTTCATTAACTGAAATAAAACTAGAATCCAAATCTTAGGTTTCATTTTAATATGTAAAGCACTGTATAAGTGACACTATTGATATAGAAGGAATCAGTAATCATTTCTACCAGTCTCCATCACAAGTTTCATTGGTTTGACTCAGAGCTATTACAATCTGAGTTCTACTCAACCTGTTTAAGCAGACATGAAACATGAAAGACTGTTTGCTTTATAAATACAGATTAGAATACAATAATATAAATTACATTTGCTAACCAACTCCCAACTTGAATGTCTTATGGTTTTAAATTTGGGGAAAAAAACCCAACCAATTCTGGGTTATCATTGAAGATTATTTGAAATGGGCTAGAGCTGTCTCAGCGTTTAAGAGCACTGACTGCTCTTCCAGATGTACTAAGTTCAATTCCCAGCAACAACATGGTGGCTCACAACCACCTGTCTTGGGATCTGATGTCCTTTTCTGGTATGTCTGAAGACAGTGACAGTGTTCTCACCTATTTACATATAATAAATAAAATCTTTCACAAAAATAAGACTTCTAAACTGCGTTTTATTTGCCCATTAATAATTCCTTTACCCACTAAGTTGATATTCATTATATATCTAGGTCAAGGTTCAAGTGTTTTATTCCTCAATAAGTCAGTCTCTATCCTGAACAAATACGTGATAAATGAGAGTAAGTGGATATAGATGTGTTGAATGCTGCCATTGAGATGCTGGAATTGTCCTCTAATGTGCAAAATGAGAAGAACAAAGGATACATTATAAGTGCCCCTTGTAATATGTAATTTGATTTAATGTAGGACAAAAACTACTAAAAGGCATTAAATCAATAGATGCTAGATAGTAATATATAATCAAGATTGCTTTTGACAAGAATTTGAAACATGAATCTTAAAGCATGATGTAGTCTGAGAAACCACAAGGAGAGAAAAATAAAGAGGATGCATGTGCATGCAGAGTCTGAATATCAGGATCTCAAAAGTGGGCAGGGAGGGGAAAGTTTTTGATAGCCAGCCTCTTTATAGACACATGAAGAGTAAAGTGGAAATAAAGCAATGTCTTAATTCAGAGATGAACAATATGTGTTTTCTGGATGTTGGTAAAGTAGAATATTTCAGAGCCTATGGCACTGATTTGAAACTGAATCAGATGCAGATATGTGCATCTAACCAATGAACAGAAGCTGTTGACCCCTCTGGTTGAATTAGGGAAAAGCTGGAGAAATTTAAGGAGGAGGGCAACCCTGTAGGAGGACCAGAAGTCTCAATTTACTTGGACCCCCGAGATCTCTCAGACACTGGATCACCAACCAGGTAGCATACACCAGCTGAGATGAGGTCTCCAACACATATACAGCAGAGGATTCCCGGGTCTGGGTTCAGTCAGAGAAGGTGCACTTAACCCTCAAGAGACTGGAGGCCCCAAGAAGTTTAGAAATCTGGTAGGGTGGGTGGATGGGTGGGGACATCCTTGTGGAGACAGTGGGCAGAAAGAGATCTGGGGTGTGTGGAGAAGTATGGGATGTGGAACCCTCGGAGTTGGGGTCGGTGGTGGACCAGGAGGGGAATAAAATCTGGAGTGTGAAAATAAATTAATTAATTAATTTAAAAATAAAAACAAAGAACAGGTATAGTTTCTGGTGTTACTAGGAGATAGTCTCACAGCAAACTCCCTGATCCTCTGGCTCTTAAAATCTTTCCTCCTCCTCTTTCACAATGTTCCCTGTGCCTGAGGTGTGGGGATACATTGTAAATGTATTCAGTGGGTGTAAAAGTAACTTGTATTCACCAGATGTAGGAAGGAGATGAACGCCTTACCCAACCTTCAGAGTGTTTCTGTCTCTGTTCTCACTATCCCAGGGCCTAGCCCTGGAAGCTTCTAGAATGTGTAGAGTCTAATCTAGACCTAGAATGTTTTAGCCTGTGAGACTTACTGCTGAATAGCTCACCTTTTCTAGCTCTTCTCAACTCACACTAGCTGGATTCAATGCAGCTATTCTGGCGCAAATTCTTCTTCAAGCTGACTGATTCAATCTGGTTTCTCACTTCGGCCTCAAACTAACTCTGGGAAGCTGTTCTAATCTTCTTGTTCCTTCTTATGCTCTGGCTTCTTCTATCTTCACCTGCAACCTGTCTTTGTAAAACTCTCCTGACAAAACTGCCTCTACTTTCCATGAACTGCACTGCACTGCACTTACTACACCAAACAGCGCCAGCTCAACCAAACTCAACTCCATTGCATGGACTCTGACGGAACTCAACTGAATGAACAAAACTTAAGAACTGAATTCAACTGGCCCGACTCCACAAATCGAACTGACTGTACTCTGTGCTCTGCTCTTACCTAGCCTCTCTTTCATGTTTGTTCCAGTAAGAGCTATGCATGTGCTATCTTGGACTCATTCTGTCAAAATCTTTCTCTGATTTGTCACTTTGTCAATCGGACATCACTTTCAAATGTGGCTACATTCTTTTACAAATTAACTATACAATACGATAAGGTGAAAGTCATCACTTAGAGGCAGGACAAGACATCTTAACAGGGGGAGGAGTTTCAAGAACAGACAAGTGTCCGAGGTATACTCACCTCCCACTGTTTGGAGTTAAGGCTGTGTACTAAAAGTTTATGTGTATTTCAGCTGGAATTATTAAAGGTGTTTTTAAATTACAGCTGATCATATCTTTGGATGTGATTTTTTTTTTTTTTGCCAGAGCAGCTGTGTTGCCAGATTAATGTTACTCTACTCCACAGTATTTCAGATTGTTGGTGAAACAACAATCTCCATCTGTGTCAACAAGAAGTATCCTCGACGATTAATAAAGACTATACATAGTTGTGGGCTTAGGACAAATATTTTTAGATTGATGGTTGTGTTTATGGTGGTTTAGAAAAAATAAAAGATATATATATATATATATATATATATATATATATATATTCTCCTTGAATTACCCTGATTTCTCTAGGACCAATTAATAGCCAGGTTTCAAGTACCAGACATAATTTTTCTCATGTTGAAATCCAGTACAACTAGAGAGCAGTTGGTTACTGCCAAGTTATCAGAGTCACAACTTCAGCTGTAAGTTTATTTTGCAATGTTGACCATTGATGTATTTTATGGTGATCATAGCTGGAAAGGCCTCTTGGATGTCTCTGTCCTTTGGAAAAATTCATCGCAACATCTGTTATCATGAATATTATTCTTCAGGTCAGTTCCAATGCAAGAGTTCTGTTTTTGTTTTTTGTTTTTGTTTTTAATTTGAAAATAGATTTCTTTTCCATAAAATATATTCCTACCACCTTTGCCCCTCTCTCCACTCCTACTCTATTCTCAAACTCCCTTATGACCCAGATCTTCCTTTCCATTTCCTCTTCATGAAAGAGCAGGTTTCCAGAAGACTACAGCCATACAGGATAGAATAATATACAATAAGGTGAAAGTCATCCTTTAGAATCAGGACAAGACATCGTAATAGGAGGAAGAGTTTCAAGAACAAACCAGAGTTAGAGTTATACTCACCTCCCACTGTTTGGAATCTCGCAAAATCCACAAGACAGCTATAACACAGAGGGCTTATTACTTACCAATGCAAGCCAAATGCTATTTTAGCCTCTATGAGTTCATGAGAGCCCTGCTTAGTTGACTCAGTGGGCCATGTTCTCCTGGTGTCCTTCATCCCTTCTGATTCCTATAGTCTTTCCTCCCCTTCTTCTGTGGGGTTCCCTGAGTCACCCAGGGGAAAGACTAGATGGAGACCTCCAATTTATACTTTCTAGGTATGAATCATCACTGCACCAGTTTTTACCTGGTGCTGAAGACAATCTCTGTGTGACTACTGAACTTCTCTTAACATAGCAGAATACCATTAGAAATCATGGTTTTTTGTTTTTTGTTTTTTTTTCTTTTTAATTCTTTGAGCTGTGTGCTCCTGGTGGTCTTCACCACTCTGGTTACTATAATCCTTTCCCTTTTCATCTGTGGTGGTTTCCTGGCCTCTACTATTTGTGTGTCTTTGAATCTGCTTTCATCTGCTCCCTGAGAAAGACTCTCTGATGACAATATGGTAAGCACCCAGCCTAGGTCCCTGAGCCATCCAGACAGTGTCAGTCATGGGCTCCCTCTGTGGTGTGGGCCTTCACTTAGAATAGTCACTTGTTGGCCACTCTCTCACATTCTGAGCCTGGATCCAGGATAAATATGGAGGCTTTTGTGGCTGGGTTAGTATACCAGTCTCCCCAGTGTGAACCTTACTTGCTCACAAAAGATAGTTAGTTCAGGCTTTGTGTCCTCTTTGACTAGGATTCCTCACCAACCTCATAGGCTTTAGGTAGTTTCCACTGCATACCCTTTCCCATAAATGGCCTCCAGTTTCAGCAGTCTTTCCTTATACTGTCCCCATCAGTCCCTCCCTCCCCTACTTGATCCCTACTGTTCACAGGCCCACTCATTCCCAGTTCACATACAATATCTACTCTATTTCCCTTTCCCAGAGAGATACATGAATCCCCCAGTCCCACAGCCTCATTGTTAATGAACCTCTTTGGATCTTTGGATTACTTAACAGCTAATAGTCACTTATAAGAGAATGCATATCATGTGTATATTTTTGAGCCTGGGTTTCACAGATGACTTTTTTTTTCTAGTTCTGTCCATTGGTCCGCAAATTCCACGATAGCATTTAATTTTCGAGTAGCCAAGTGATACTCTTTTGTGTACTTGTATCAATCCCTTCATCTGTTAAGGGACATCAGAGTTGTTTCCATCTCTGGCTATTATAAATAAAGTTACTGTTAACATAGTTGAGCAATTGTCCTTGTAGTAGGATAGACTGTCTTTTGGGTATATGTCAAAAAGTGGTGCAACTGGGTCTTGAGGTTGATCAATTCCCAATTTTCTTAGAAACTGCCATATTTATTTCCACAATGCCTGTTCATGTTTCCACTTCCACCAGCAAGGGAGGAATATTTCCATTGCTCCACATCCTTGTCACCATGACCTGTAACTTTTGTTATTGATCTTAGCTACTCTGACAGGTAACATTGAGAAGGAATCTCAATGTATTTTGATTTGCATGTCCTGATGGCTAAGGATATTGAATATTTTAAGTGTTTCTCAGCTATTTGAGATTCCTTTATTGAAAATTCTCTTTTTAAGTTTAAACCTCATTTTAATTGGATTATTTGGCTTGTTTATGTCTATTTTTTTATATTTTCTGATATTAGCTTTCTAATAGTCATGCAATTTTTCTTACTTTGTAGACTTCCGTTGTGTCCAGTTGATGTTCTTCTCTGTCTTACAGAAGCTTATACTATTAGTGATTATTTTTTCAAGTTATGCTCGGTTCTTCCCTATGTCTCTGGGATTATCAGTCTCCAGTTCCTCCCATCCAAGCAATGTCAGGCATGGACTTTGTCTCCTGGCATGTGCTTTAAATTAAACCAAACATTGGTTTCTCCAAAATTTCCTGCACCCCAGTACAGGTTGCAGGCAGGACCAATTGTTGGTGGATGGTTTTGTGACTGGGTTGGTGTCTAGGTTTCTCTTTCCACAATCTGTACAATACTTTCTCCACCCAAAGAGACTAGAACACAAGGGTGAAGCCTATAAACTCGTGTTAACTTGACCTTCCTGGATCTTCAATGAGCTGAGTAGAGGTTGTCCTCTACAATGAAAACCAGTTGTTAGTATTAAGAGGGCAAACTTCAGTCCTTGCATCAGCATGGGTGGTTTAGGAACCTCTAAAGGACTTCTTCTACCAAAACTCAACCAAATACTATCCAGTTCCACCACCAAATTCTTGCCTGCGTACAATAGATGAAAAGTTCATATTCTGTGTCCTCCATTACTAGGCTTACTCATTACAATGACCCTCATAGATTCCAGGAATTTTCTACTGCATTATTATTCATGGAACATTTACTTTTCTTGATGACTTTGTTAGTTTGTAAGATTTTCAACTTCAATACTGATGTTTTAATACAAAAACAAGTAAAAAGACAGACAGATTACATTTTAGAAATGAATGAAGAACAAGTCATTTTAGCACATAACTTTACAGTATATGTTAGGATGCTGTTAACAATTCTACTAAATCCCAAACTCTGTGGTAATTGCATAAAGTTTAACCTTAGAAAGTACCATAAAATGTAGGTGTAATAACTATCTACTTGCTGAACTAACCATTATATTTCTCTTGTTACTTTCCCTGAATTTAGAAACAGAATATGCAGTATATTGAGAAACAGCAACATAAAACTTTGATAAACAAACTATTTATACTACATACATTGTCCTTGTAATAGAAACCTTCTTAACAAAGTTAATTAAAATGGAAAGAGGAGAAATGTTGTCATTCTATGTCTTAGAAGTGACTTAAGTGACTTGCAGATATTTCTTGAGAAAACTAACACTATAGGCATGACTGGTATTTTCAATACAAATGAGCAAATTAAAATTTTTTACATATTATAGCTTTTAAATTTTGAGGGAAACATAATTATTATCAAATAAATTTATCCCAAAATATCATTATGAACATTAACATTTCAGATCAAATTCCTTCTGTTTGTACTGACAATTAAAAAATATTAAGGTATTTTGAAACGTAAGATATTTCTATGAGATAAGGAGAAAACAGGCAACTTGTATTAGTTACAGTTGAGTACCCATTATTTCTTTGGATGAGCAATCCTGCCATTAGAACCTGGAGAACTCCCTTACTTATATATCCTTGCAGATGGCTTCTGCGTTTGAACTAGTTTCCTCTAACCTGATGGCATGAAATTTTGAATCTAGAAAGGAGTGTATAAGCCTGTGTCATTTGTTTATACTATGAAAATATTTGAAATAATCTTCTTTAGCTGTGTTCTAGCTATTTGCTTTGTGACATATTGAGCTATTCCCACTGGTACAATAAGGGTTAACTGTATTTTGATTGGATTTGAGATCTGCTTACTGCACAAGAGAAAAATCCATGACTGGTACTGTGAATCCTGTATCTAACATTCACGGATGGCGAGGTCACGTGGGACCTACTGTGGTTAGTTTGTTAAATAAATGTGCTCTGTTATTGACCTTAGGTAGAGAAACTGTATTTTGCAGAAGGCACTGGTTCAAGCAGAAAGTCATAACTGATCAAAGGGCAGAGAATAAGTGGCTGAGAGTAACCAGGTATAGAGAGGCTTCTATATCACTCTCTTCCAACTTAAGTCTCAGGGGGCATCTCTCAAGCAGAGGCAGATACAGTGTAAGTGTCAAATATGAACAAGTGTGCTGTGAAATGCTCTCTTCTGGCCACGGCATGGGTTTTGAGTAAACAGATTTAATCATCTTCAGTTACATATATAGGAGCCATGCAAGATACAATTGAGACATTCACAAAGGTGACCTGGAGACCCCCCATGACAGAGGAACTTTTGTATCCTCAAGGCTGTAAGGGAGAAAAAACAATTACTTTTCCAATGGTTTGGTGGTCATTCAGTTGGCCCACATTCAAGAACATACAAGAAAACCTAATTGAACTTCCGTGGGTTAAATAATGAAATAAAGGAATATAAGACGTGAATTTGGAAGGAAGGTGTGTTAGAAAACAGAGAAAGTTGGATAGGGTAGATATTATTAGTGGACACAAGTATAGAATTTCACAAAAAAATAAGTATTTTCCACTCAGTGTTCCTAAGTATTGAGTTATTAATGTAATCATGTGCTTACTATGCGTGTTCTTCTTTATATTGTCTTCAGTGTTTTGTGTTTCTTTCATCAGAGACCAAGTATTATCTAGCTTTGGGATTGTTATGGTTAGAGCTGTAGACTTTCTGGTTTAAAAAAAAATGTCATTTCTGTCGTCTAATTTATTCTTCATTTTTTAATACTACAGAAGTTACTACAAACATAGAAGCAACTATTTTCTTGATTTAAATTTGAAAGTCATTTTTCAGAGAAGAAAATAAATAAAAAATGATTAACAAACAGAGAAAGTCACAAACAGAACAAGCAAAGCCATGAAATTCAGAAAATAGCTACTACTTCCTAAAGAGTCCTAGACACAAAATTATCAGATCCTAATTTTTTTTTTACTTGTACCGTCTTTTACCAAGTTTGGCAGTTACATTGAATCACATCAGTATTTCACTCAATCATCTTAGTTACTACATGTTTTATTTTAATTTTTATTGGTGATTTTATTTATTTACATTTCAAATGTTAGCCCTCTTCCCAGTTTCCCCTCCACAAACCCTCTATCCCACACCCTCCCCCCAGCTTTTACAAGGGTGCTCTCCTACCCACCCACCCTCCCACTCTTGCCTTACCACCCTAGTATCCCGCTACACTGGGAAATCAAGCCTTCACTGGACCAATGGCTTCTCCTCTAACTGACGACAGAAAAGGCCATCCTCTGCTAAATATGCAGCGGGAGTCATGGATCCCTTCATATGATGTATTCTTTGGTTGATAGTTTATAAACTTCTATTAAACTTAGGTCTTTTATACACACTATAGTTGACAGCAGTGAAGCATGGCAAAAAGAGCAATGTTTAGTGTTATTATAAACAATTAGAAATAGAAGTTTAATAGGTGACAGCAAATGCTGGGATGTGGAGAAAGAGGAAATACTCCTCCATTGTTGGTGGGATTGCAGACTGGTACAACCATTCTGGAAATCAGTCTGGAGGAGTTCTTCGAGAAAATTGGACATTGAACTGCCTGAGGATCCAGCTATACCTCTCTTGGCATATACCCAAAGATGCTAACATATAAAAAAAGACACGTGCTCCACTATGTTCATGTGGCCCTTATTTATAATAGCCAGAAGCTGGAAAGAACCCACATGCCCTTCAACAGAGGAATGGATACAGAAAATGTGGTACATCTACACAATGGAATATTACTCAGCTATCAAAAACAATGACTTTATGAAATTCATAGGCAAATGGTTGGAACTGGAAAATATCATCCTGAGTGAGCTAACCCAATCACAGAAAAACACACATGGTATGCACTCATTGATAAGTGGCTATTAGCCCAAATGCTTGATTACCCTAGATGCCTAGAACAAATGAAACTCAAGACAGATGATCAAAATGTGAAGGCTTCACTCCTTCTTTAAGAGGGGAACAAGAATACCCTTGGCAGGGAATAGAGAGGCAAAGATTAAAACAGACACAGAAGGAACACCCATTCAGAGCCTGCCCCACATGTGGCCCATACATATACAACCATCCCAATTAGACAAAGATGGATGAAGCAAAGAGTGCAGACCGACAGAACGGATGATCTCTCCTGGGGGACACAGCCAATACAGCAAATACAAGGCGAATGCCAGCAACAAACCCGCACTGAACTGAAGCGGGACCCCGTTGAAGGAATCAGAAAAAAACTGGAAGAGCTTGAAGGGGCAGGGACCCCTATGAACAACAATGCCAAGCAACCAGGGCTTCCAGGGACTAAGCCACTACCTAAGACTATACATGGACTGACCTGGACTCTGACCTCATAGGTAGCAATGAATATTCTGAAATAAGATCACCAGTGGAAGCCTGGTCCTGCTAAATGAACCCCAGTGAATGTGATTGTTGGGGGGGGCGGCAATGGGGGAAGGATGCGGATGGGAACACCCATAAAGAAGGGGAGGGGGAGGAGTTAGGGGGATGTTTGCCCGGAAACCGGGAAAGGGAATAACACTCAAAATGTAAATAAGGAATACTCAATTTAATAAAAAAAAAAAAGAAATAGAAGTTTAAAATGTGCTCTATAGAATGATGATGATGGTGATGATGATGATGTTGATGACAATGATTGTAAAACAGCAGCAGCAGCAACATCAACAACAACAACAATAATGATAATAAGTATGGTTTTAATGGTATCTGTCACATAGTGATCATTCCACTTCACAGACTACTTTCTCACTGTCATATTGACTAACTCCAGAAACATAATTGACAGCTGACCAAGGTCAAGAATTTGGAATTGGAGACAATGTATAATTTGTTTTGTGCTAAAAATTCAGAACTTAATTTAAAATAAATAATGTTGAAGAGATGTTATCTTTAAAACCTGTCCAATGAACTCTACCTGAAGTTTTGTTTCTTAGTTTAAATTGCTCTATGGAACAATGCCTAAGTTATGCTAGTGAAAACAACTTTCAAGTTTGAATACCTACTCTGTTCACAAGTTTTCTTCAGACGTTTCTAAGGAGATTTTCTGATTATATACTAGAATTTCTGAAACCATTTAAAACAGTGTTGTAAGTGTGCCTTTCCAGAAGATGCAATATTTGTCCAAATTAGGCATGTGTATCTAAACAAAAACCGTTGACTTAATTTTGTGCTGTTTTTGACACATCAGTTAAACCTCCTACCCGAGGAAACTGCATTTCACTGAATGTATAAATTGTAACCACAGGTCAACCCAGAAATAAGAGATTGCTAAAGCTATGATTTAACAAATACCAACAATACAGAAGGTAAGTGATGGAGGAAGCACTTTCTAGTTCTACATCATTGCTATTCTTTTCTTAATCTCGTTTAAAATTACATCATGATACATATGTTGCATGACTTAAAATCATTTCCCCATTTCAGAGACCAGTGATTAGTATGAAGTCTAAATGTGAGGGAGGGGGAATACCCATAACCCCAGAATGTTGGACGCACAGGCAGAATATCTTTGTGAATTTGCACCTTTCTGTAACACATAGATAGTTTCAAGGCAGTCGCGGGACTTTGTCTTTTAAAAAATTATCTTAACATTCTGGCAAAAGTGTGAGCATACCAAATCACACTCCTTCTCCAGAAAAAGCTAAATTAGAAATAACTCTGAATTTGAATCTTTAGATTATAACAAAGTTTAGAAGACACTTAAAACTCATTACACTATAGTTACAGCTAGAGTATATATGGAGCTGCTGAGCCATATGTTTTATTTAGTTATTTGGCTGTAGGCTCTGCTCTCTCGAGCTTTACTCCATTCTACAGAGGGAAAAAAAATATCCTGATCAAAAACCGCAAGGACTGTCATGAACCATTGAGTTTCACCTCATCTCTTATTCTCAGTGCAAAAAGGTACATATCTTCAGTTTTGTTGTTTTGTTTTTAAGAACATTTTATGACATGATTTGTTTCTACTATAAGTACTTTCATCTTAAGGACCAAGGGCTTTCCCTTCTACTGGTGCCCCAACAAGGCTATTCTCTGCTACATATGTAGTTGGAGCCCTGGGTCAGTCTATGTATAGTCTTCAGTAGTGGTTTAGTACCTGGAAGGTCTGGTTGGTTTGGCATTGTTGTTCTTAGGGAGTTGCAATCCCCTTCAGCTCTTTCAATCCTTCCTCTAATTCCCCTTAATAGGGTCCTGTTCTCAGTTCAATGATTTGCTGCTAGCATTGACCTCTGTATTGGACATGCTCTGGATGTGTCTCTCAGGAGAGATCTATGTCCAGTTCTTTATTTTTTAGCTTCATCAATCTTAGCTAGTTTTGGTGGCTGTATATATATGGGCCACATGTGGGTCAGGCTCTGAATGGCCAAGGGAATATGGGGGGCAATAAGAGGGATGTCTAGGGGGAATACACGTATGGGAAAGGGGGAGGGGAGGGAATGGGGGCTTATGGACAGGAAACCAGGAAGGGGAATAACGTTTGAAATATAAGTATAAAATATATCTAATGAAAAAAATTTTAAAAACCTCAAAATATACTGAAAAAAATATGTCTTACAAGGAGACCCACCAATTTCACTTTTTAAAATAAAGTTTTGTCGAAGTTATTGCAAAAATATAGATAATTGGTAGTTCAAGTTTTAATAAGTAAAGTGCAAATAGGCTATTACAGGAAATAAATGGGTCAAATCTGATTTCTTGGTTATACTATCTGTATAAAACTTCTAGAATCTTATTCAGTTACATAAATATGAATATGTAATGATAAATGACTATTTTAATCTAAATAAAGTTTTGTGACTCAAGTTTTGAACAAATATTTCATTATTTTTTAAATGGAGTTTTGCAGGCAAATGCAATCACAATGAATTCATATGACCCTATCATTTCCAGAAGATTTTTTTTAGCAGTCATTTTCCCTAAAATCTTCCTTTTACAGTCCTTCCAGCCACTATTTGGAAATTGTTAATGAGATGCATGGGGGTGGACTTGTAATAGATGTCTCATTTCGTGTTAGGAAATCCACTTACTCACATTTTTGGAGGTGGAGAAATATAAACAGTTTTATGTGCTAATATTTATAAAATTAAAAGTTATAGCACATATACATATTTTAACCTTGATTTATTTATTATTGTTTCTTTTTTCTTTCTTTTTTATATTCCAGATTTTGTTCCCCTCCAGGTTCACCCTCCAACTGTTCCATATCCCATACCTCCTACCACACCCCTGACTCCACGAGGATGTCCCACACCACCACTCCACCAAATCTCTAAACTCCCTGGGGCCTCCAGTCTTTTAAGGGTTAAGTGCATCTTCTCTGACTGAATCCTGACCCAACAGCCCTCTGTTATTTATATGTTAGGGGCAACAATGCTTCCTGGTTGGTGATGCAGTGTCTAAGAGATCTTTGGAGTCCAGGTTGAGAGGTCCTCCTACAGGGTTGCCCTAATCCTCAGGTTTTTCTAGCTTTACCCTTATTCTACTACAGGGGTCAGCAGCTTCGGTTCTTTGGTTGGGTGCAAATATCTTCATCTGACTCTTTCAGCTATTGTTGGGTCTTTTGGGGGGCAGTCATGATAGGTTGCTTTTTGTGAGCACTCTATAGCCTCAGTAATAGTGTCAGGTCTTGGAGCCTCCCTTTGAGCCTGACCCTCTTTGGGCCTGTCACTGGACCTCCTTTTCCTCAGGCTCTTATCCATTTCCATCCTTGCAGTTTTTTCAAACTGGAATTGTCAGAGTTTTTGACTGTGGGGTGGTAATCCCATCATTCTTCTCGATGCCTTGCTTTTCTACTGGAGGTGGGCTCTACCAGTTCCCTCTCCCCATTGTAGGGCACTTCATAGGGTCCCTCCCTTTGAGTCCTGAGAGTCAGTCACTTCCCAGGTCTCTGGCACATTCTGGAGTGTCCTCCCAACCTTCCACCTGCTGAGGTAGTTTGTTCCCATTCTTTCCGCTAGCCCTCAGTGCTTCAGTCTTTTCCTGGCACCCAATACCAGATCATGTTCCCCTTTCCCTCCCAATCTTTTTTACCTCCCAGGTCCCTCATTGCCTCCCCCATTATGTTGCTTTCTTCTCCTTCCCAAGTGGGACTGAGATATTCTCACTTGGCCCCTTCAGCTTGTTGAACTTTTTGAGTTCTGTACACTGAATCTCGGGTATTCTGTCCTTTTTTTTTTTTTCTTTTTGGCTAATATTTACTTAATAGTGAGTTCATACCATACATGCCCTTTGGGTCTGAACTAACTAATTCAGGATGATATTGTCTAGTTCCATCCATTTGTCTGCAAAACTCGGGATATCCTCATTCTTAGTAGCTCAATATTATTCCATTGTATAAATGATCCACATTTTCTGTATCCATTCTTCTGTCGAGGGCCATCTGGGTTGATTACATCTTCTGGCTATCACAAATAAGGCTGCTATGAACATAGCAGAATATTTTCCCCTGTGGCATTGTGGGCCATCTTTTGGGTATATTCCCAAGAGGGGTATTGCTGGTTCCTCAGGTAGATCTATTTCCAATTTTCTGAGGAACCTCCAGATTGTTTTCCAGAGTGTTTGTACCAGTTTGCAATCCCACCAGCAATGTAGAAGTGTTCCTTTTTCTACACATCCTTGCAAACATGTATTGTCAGCTGAGGTTTTGATCTTAGTCATTCTGATTGGTATAAGGTGGAATCCTGGGGTTGTTTCGATTTGTAATTCTCTGATCACTAGAGACATTGAACATTTACTTAGGTGCTTTTCAGCCAGGGGTTCCTCTGTTGTGCATTCTTGGTTTAGTTCTATACCCATTTTTTTATTGAGTCATTAGGTATTTTGGTGGTTAGCTTCTTGAATTCTTTTTATATTTTGGATACCAGACCTCTAGGGGTTAGTGAAAATTTTCACTAGGTTGCTGTTTTGTCTTATTGACTATGCCTTTTGTCTTACAAATGCTTTCCAGTTACATGAGGTGCCATTTATCAATTTTGATCTTAGAGCATGAGCCATTGGAGTTCTGTTTAGGAAATTTCCCCCTGTGCCAATGAGTACAAGCTCTTTCCCACTTTCTCTGCTATTAGATTGAGTGTATCTGGTTTTATGTTGAGGTCTTTGATCCACTTGGACTGGAGTTTTGTGCAAAGCAACAGATATAGGTCTATTTTTCTACATATAGACAGCCAGTTAGACCAGCACCATTCATTGAAAATGCTGTCTTTTTTTTGACTGGATGGTTTTAGTTTATTTGTAAAAGATCAGGTAACCATAGTTATGTGGGTTCATTTCTGATTCTTCAATTCTGTTCCACTGGTCTACTTGCATGCAGTTTTTTGACCATTGCTCCATAGTATAGACTGAGGTCAGGGATTGTGATTCCCCCAGCTGTTCTTTTATTGTTAAAAAAATTTTTTGCCATTCTGTTTTTTTGTTTTGTTTTGTTTTGCTTTTTTGCCTTTCCAGATGAATTTGAGAATTGCTTCTTCCATGTCTTTGAAGAATTGTGCTGGGATTTGATGGACATTGCATTGAATCTGTAGATTACCTTTGATAGGATGGCTATTTTTATTATGTTAGTTCTGCCAATCCATGAGCATGGGAGATCTCTCCATTTTCTGAGATCTTCAATTTCTTTCTTGAGACACTTGAAGTTACTGTCATACAGACTTTTCACTTGTTTGGCTAAAGTTACCACAAGATATGTTATATTATTTGTAACTATTTTGAAGGGAGTTGTTTCCCTAATTTCTTTCTCACCCTGTTTATCATTTGTATAAAGGAAGGCTACTGATTTATTTGAGTTAATTTTGTATCCAGACTTTGATAAAGCTTTTATCAGCTGGAGAAGTTCTCTGGTAGAATTGTTGGGGTAAATTATGTATACAATCATATCATGTGCAAATAGTGATATTTATTTCTTCATTGTCAATTTGTATCCCCTTGATCTTTTTTGTTGTCTTATTGTTCTAACCAGCACTTCAAGTACTATAGTAAATAAATATGGGGAGAGTGGGCACCCTTGTCTTGTCCCCAATTTTGGAGGGATTGCTTCAAGTATATCTCCATTTAATTTGATATTGGCTATTGTCTTGCAGTAAATTGTTTTTATTATATTTAGGTATGAGCCTTGAATTCCTGATCTCTCCAATACTTTTAACATGAAGTGGTGATGTATTTTGTCAAATGATTTTTCTGCATCTAAGGAGAAGAACATGTTTTTTTTTCCCTTTAGTTTGTTTATATAGTGGATTATGTTCATGGATTTTCATACATTGAACCAACTTTGCATCCCTGGGATGAAGCCTACTCGACTGTGGTAAATGATGATTTTGATGTGTTCTTGGTTTTAGATTACAAGAATTTTACTGAGGATTTTTGCATTGATATTCATAAGTGAGTTTGGTCTAAAGTTAGTTTTTAGTTGGGTCTTGTGTGCTTTAGGTGTCACAGTAATTTTGGCTTCATAATATGAATTAGGTAGAACTGTGTCGAGATGGGGATTAGGTAATAGCTGTCTCATTTGGTATTAGGAAATCCACAGTTATAAGACATAAACATTTTCATCTCCTGGATTCACCTCCTGGATTCATGCTGCTTCTAACTATCATGGACTCATTAACCTTGGCAGGAAGGACATTCCCAATTACATTGACAGGGTGAATATTTCCTGCAGGATGATTATTAAGCAAGTTCTGTACATTATTTTACCAAGTAGCACTATTCCTATAGCAACTGTCAACACTTGTAGAGACCCACATTCTGCTGACTTTGTTCCCAGGGCAGGAACTACGTCACACTGTCCCTTCCATGGACATGTATGACTGGGCAATATTAACTGTCATTCTTTGCAATGTGTAGATTCCTTGATGAGGGATCATAGATTTACTAATTTATGGATACAAAGACAAATATTAGGAAAGTAGCTTTGTACTATGTCAAATTGCATTAATAATAATAGGTGGAGGAAAAGTGGAAGAAGAGGAAAAGGACCAGGGGGAGGAGAGGAGGAGGAGGAGGAGGAGGAGGTGGAGGAGGTGGTAGGAGGAGAAGAAGGAGAAGGTAGTTGTCTCCTAGGGAATAAGATGTTCCTAGTCACAAGGTCTTGGATAGATTTAAAGCCCAAAGTTCTTGGCTAGACTTATAGCAAAAGACCTATACACGAGCATGCCATTTGAAATTCTGAATAAATGAGAGAGGGAGTCACAAAGATACACCTTTATAAGATAAAAATTTTCAGATGAAGGTTGCTTGGTTAGGGAGATCTAACTGACTTTTGATAAGTAGAATTTACTAAGATGCTGAAACACCAATAATTGACCCTATACTCATTCATGTAAGAACATTATTTCCTGTTTTGAAGGTCAACCAGTTTGCCCTCAAAATAGAAGCGATCCACTGCCAAGAGTGATATTTTGACTTCTTCTTTTCCAATCTGTATCCCCTTGATCTCCTTTTGTTTTCTGATTGCTCTGGATAGAACTTCAAGAACTATATTGAATAAGTAGGGAGAGAGTGGGCAGCCTTGTCTAGTCCCTGATTTTAGTGGGATTGCTTCAAGTTTCTCTCCATTTAGTTTAATGTTAGTGACTGGTTTGCTATATGTGGCTTTTACTCTGGTTAGGTAAGAGCCTTGAATTCCTATTCTTTCCAGGGCTTCTATCATGAAGGGGTGTTGAATTTTGTCAAATGCTTTCTCAGCATCTAATGAAATGATCATGTGGTTTTGTTCTTTCAGTTTGTTTATATAATGGATCACATTGATGGTTTTCGATATATTAAACCATCCCTGCATGCCTGGGATGAAGCCTACTTGATCATGGTGAATGATTTTTTTGATGTGCTCTTGGATTCGGTTTGCCAGAATTTTATTGAGTATTTTTGTGTCGATATTCATAAGGGAAATTTGTCTGAAGTTCTCTTTCCTTGTTGGGTATTTGTGTGGTTTAGGTATAAGAGTAATTGTGGCTTCATAGAAGGAATTTGGTAGTGCTCCATCTATTTCAATTTTGTGGAATAGTTTGGATATTATTGGTATGATGTCTTCTATGAAGGTCTGATAGAATTCTGCACTAAACCTGTCTGGACATGGGCTCTTTTTGGTTGGGAGACCTTTAATGACTGCTTCTATTTCGTTAGGAGTTACGGGGTTGACTAACTGGTTTATCTGTTCCGGATTTAACTTTGCTACCTGGTATCCGTCTAGGAAATTGTCCATTTCCTACAGATTTTCAAGTTTTGTTGAATATAGGCTTTTATAGTAAGATCTGATGATTTTTTGAATTTCCTCTGAATCTGTAGTTATGTCTCCCTTTTAATTTCTGATTTTGTTAATTTGGACACACTCTCTGTGTCCTCTTGTTAGTCTGGCTAAGGGTTTATCTATCTTGTTGATTTTCTCAAAGAACCAACTTTTGGTTCTGTTGATTCCTTCTATGGTCCTTTTTGTTTCTACTTGGTTGATTTCACCTCTGAGTTTGATTGTTTCCTGCCTTCTACTCATCCTGATGTATTTGCTTCTTTTTGTTCTAGAGCTTTTAGGTGTGCTGTCAAGATGGTGACATATGCTCTCTCCTGTTTCTTTCTGTGGGCACTCAGAGCTATAAGTTTTCCTCTTAGCACAGCTTTCACTGTGTCCCATAAGTTTGGGTATGTTGTACCTTCATTTTCATTAAATCCTAAGAAGTCTTTAATTTCTTTCTTTATTTCTTCCTTGACAGGCTGTCATTGAGTAGAGCATTTTCCAACTTACACGTATATGTGGGCATTCTTCCCTTATTGATATTGAAGACCAGTTTTAGCTCATGGTGTTCTGATAGGACGCATGGGATTATTTCTATCTTTCTGTATCTGTTGAGGCCTGTTTTATGACCAATTTTATGGTTAATTTTGGAGAAAGTACCATGAGGTGCTGAGAAGAATGTATATCCTTTTGCTTTAGGATAGAATGTTCTATAAATATCTGTTAAGTCCATTTGATTCATGACTTCTCTTAGTCTGTCTACGTCTCTGTTTAATTTCTGTTTCCATGACCTGTCCATTGATGAGAGTGGGGTGTTAAAAAATCCTACTATTATTGTGTGAGGTGCAATGTGTGTTTTGAGCTTTAGTAAGGTTTCTTTTATGTATGTAGGTGCCCTTGTATTTGGATATTTAGATATGTAGGATTGAGAGTTCATCTTGGTGGATTTTTCCTTTGATGTATATGAAGTGTCCTTCTTTATCTTTTTTGATGACTTTTAGTTGAAAATTGATTTTATTTGATATTAGAATGGCTACTCCAGCTTGCTTCTTCTGAACATTTGCTTGGAAAATTGTTTTCCAGCCTTTCACTCTGAGGTAGTGTCTGTCTTTGTCTCTGAGGTGTGTTTCCTGTAGGCAGCAGAATGCAGGGTCCTCATTGCATATCCAGTTTGTTAATCTATGTCTTTTGATTAGGAAGTTGAGACCATTGATGTTGAGAGATATTAAGGAATAGTGATTATTACTTCCTGTTATATTCATATTTGGATGTCAGGTTATGTTTGTGTGCTTTTCTTCTCTTTGTTTTGTTGCCAAGACGATTAGTTTCTTGCTGTTTCTAGGGTGTAGCTTGCCTCCTTATGTTGGGCTTTACCATTTATTATCCTTTGTAGCGCTGGATTTGTAGAAAGATATTGTGTAAATTTGATTTTGTCATGGAATATCTTAGTTTCTCCATCTATGTTAATTGAGAGTTTAGCAGGATACAACACCTGGGTTGGCATTTGTGTTCTGTTAGGGTCTGTATGCCATCTGTTCAGGAACTTCTGACTTTCTTAATCTCTGGCGAGAAGTCTGGTGTGATTCTGATAGCTCTGCCTTTTTATGTTACTTGACCTTTCCCCCTTACTGCTTTTAATATTCTTTCTTTATTTTGTGCATTTGGTGTCTTGACTATTATGTGACAGGAGGAGTTTCATTTGTGGTCCAATCTATTTGGAGTTCTGTAGGCTTCTTGTATGCTTATGGGCATCTCTTTCTTTAGTTTAGGGAAGTTTTCTTCTAAGATTTTGTTGAAGATATTTACTAGTCCTTTGAGCTGGGAGTCTTCACTCTCTCCTATACCTATTATCGTTAGGTTTGATCTTCTCATTGAGTCAAGGATTTCCTGTATGTTTTGGACTAGCAGCTTTTTCTGTTTTACATTATCTTTGACAGTTGTGTCGATGATATGATAGTTTGTTTAAGTGATCCCAAAAGTTCCACCAGAGAACTACTAAACCTTGTAAACAACTTCAGCAAAGTGGCTGGGTATAAAATTAACTCAAATAAATCAGTAGCCTTCCTCTACACAAAAGAGAAACAAGCCGAGAAAGAAATTAGGGAAACGACACCTTCATAATAGACCCAAATAATATAAAGTACCTCGGTGTGACTTTAACCAAGCAAGTAAAAGATTTGTACAACAAGAACTTCAAGACTCTGCAGAAAGAAATTGAAGAAGACCTCAGAAGATGGAAAGATCTCCCATGCTCATGGATTGGCAGGATTAATATAGTAAAAATGGCCATTTAACCAAAAGTGATCTACAGATTCAATGCAATCCCCATCAAAATACCAATCCAATTCTTCAAAGAGTTAGACAGAACAATTTGCAAATTCATCTGGAATAACAAAAAAACCAGGATAGCTAAAACTATCCTCAACAATAAAAGGACTTCTGGCAGAATCACTATCCCTGAACTCAAACAGTATTAAAGAGCAATCTTGATAAAAACTGCATGGTATTGGAACAGAGACAGACAGACAGAGCAATGGAATATAATTGAAGACCCAGAAATGAACCAACAAACCTATGGTCACATGATTTTTGACAAAGGAGCCAAAACCATTCAGTGGAAAAAAGATAGCATTTTCAGCAAATGGTGCTGGTTCAACTGGAGGTCAACATGTATAAGAATGCAGATCGATCCATGCTTATCACCCTGTACAAAGATGAAGACAAGTGGATCAAGGACCTCCACATTAAACCAGATACACTCAAACAAATAGAAGAAAAATTGGGGAAGCATCTCGAACACATGGGCACTGGAGAAAATTTCCTGAACAAAACATCAATGGTTTAAGCTCTAAGATCAAGAATCGACAAATGGGATCTCATAAAACTGCAAAGCTTTTGTAAGGCAAAGGATACTGTGGTTAGGACAAAACGGCAACCAACAGATTGGGAAAAGATCTTTACCAATCCTACAACAGATAGAGGCCTTATATCCAAAATACACAAAGAACTCAAGAAGTTAGACCGCAGGGAGACAAATAACCCTATTAAAAAATGGAGTTCAGAACTAAACAAAAATTCACAGCTGAGGAATGCTGAATGGCTGAGAAACACATAAAGAAATGTTCAACATCTTTAGTCATAAAAGAAATGCAAATTAAACAACCCTGAGATTTCACCTCACACCAGTGAGAATGGCTAAGATCAAAAACTCAGGTGACAGCAAATGCTGGCGAGGATGTGGAGAAAGAGGAACACTCCTCCATTGTTGGTGGGCTTGCAGACTGGTACAACCATTCTGGAAATCAGTCTGGAGGTTCCTCAGAAAATTGGACATTGAACTACCTGAGGACCAAGCTATACCTCTCTTGGGCATATTCCCAAAAGATGACCCAACATATAACAAAGTCACATGCTCCACTATGTTCATAGTAGCCTTATTTATAGTAGCCAGAAGCTGGAAAGAACCCAGATGCCCTTCAGCAGAGGAATGGATACAGAAAATGTGGTACATCTACACAATGGAATATTACTCAGCTATCAAAAACAATGCCTTTATGAAATTCATAGGCAAATGATTGGAACTGGAAAATATCATCCTGAGTGAGGTAACCCAATCACAGAAAAACACACATGGTATGCACTCATTGATAAGTGGCTATTAGCCCAAATGCTTGAATTGCCCTAGATGCACAGAACACATGAAACTCAAGACAGATGATCAAAATGTGAATGCTTCACTCCTTCTTTAAAAGCAGAACAAGAATACCCTTGGCAGGGAATACGGAGGCAAAGATTAAAATAGAGGCAGAAGGCACACCCATTCAGTGCCTGCCCCACATGTGGCCCATACATATACAGCCACCCAATTACACAAGATGGATGAAGCAAAGAAGTGCAGGCCGACAGGAACAGGATGTAGATCTCTCCTGAGAGACACAGCCAGAATACAGCAAATACATAGGTGAATGCCAGCAGCAAACCACTGAACTGAGATCGGGACCCCCATTGAAGGAATCAGAGAAAGAACTGGAAGAGCTTGAAGGGGCTCGAGACACCATATGAACAACAATGCCAAGCAACCAGAGCTTCCAGGGACTAAGCCACTACCCAAAGACTATACATGGACTAACCCTGGGCTCCAACCTCATAGGTAGCAATGGATAGCCTAGTAAGAGCACCAGTGGAAGGGGAAGCCCTTGGTCCTGCTAAGACTGAACCTCCAATTAAAGTGATTGTTGTGGGGAGGGCGGTAATGTGGGAAGGATTGGGAGGGGAACACCCATATAGAAGGGAAGGGGGAGGGGATAGGGAGATGATGGCCTGGAAACCGGGAAAGGGAATAACAATCGAAATGTAAATAAGAAATACTCAAGTTAATAATGAAAAAAAAAAAGCGGTCCACATATCTCTGACTCCAGAGTATTAGAATTAGAGGTGTATATTTTCATAAGTACAGAACCCATACTTGTGATAGTGGTGAGATAAAGTGTCTTAGTGCTAAGAAGAAGGGAAGTGACTCAAGTGTTGCTTCCTACTGTAAGGCTACTTTTGACCTTCTTATTGTAATTCAAAAGTGGGATTGTCTATTTTAAGTGATATTAGCATGTAAGAACGTCAGCTTTGACTGAAAGGAGAAAAAGCAAATCTCAGTTGAAGGTTCCCATTTTACTTACTGCTCTACTAAAAATATAGTGAGTAACCTACTAAAGCCTATTTCAAATTTTAAAATTACTAAATTTCTCTATATAAAATGAACTTATCATAATGATAATATACACTTATATATGGCTTCCATATATATTTTTTATTACCTGCCATCTATAAGTTATTAATAAATGCATGTAGAATTGCTTAGTATTAGTAGTAATAGTTATAAGAAAATATTGTAACTAGATAAAAGAGAGAAGAGCGATACCAAAATACAATTTTGGAGATAGATAAAAATAAGAATTTATCATAAAAATACACTAATGAGCATGTAAGTGTATGTCCTTGTTCATTGTTCTTCATCCAGAAATAGTATTATATTTGGAATAAAAAATAAAATCAAACAGCTGATATAGTCTGTTAATGTTTAGGGTACTTGAAGTTAATAGAATCTATTTATCAAAACCATTAGGCACAAAATTTGAATAAAAAGATCTTCAGAAAGAGATTCAATATTTCTCCACTTCATTTGATTAGAGTTTAAACTAAAATACTAAAATATTCTATGTTGACAAAATTCTACCTTTATTATAATGACTTAGTAATTACAAAAATTAATTAAAAGTAGATATCTGAATATCAAAGATTGATAAATATTTGTAAATGGAGGAATGACTGCTTTATTTATTAACCCATGAACTGCCAAAATACTTGCTAAGGCTTAGTGGATTTTTCCATTATAATATCAATGAAAACTCTCAGAACAGTTATCCAAAACCTTTGCACAGTTTCTTTTTAACTCATACTTAGATAAAAATGGATCTTGTTTCTAGTCTTCAAATATTTAGGAAGAATGATAAATAATAAAGGGGATTTTAAGATGAGTTATAGAATTATGTTTATTCAATTCTAGATCACAATTAATAGAATTTATTTTTCTGGTTTGACTCCAATAAAATTTTCTTCAATTTCTACAACAGCAACAAGGTTTATTATAGCGTTACAATCATCTTGATGTGGCTATTTAAAGGAAAAGGTTGCAAAGACTTGAGCAGAAGGAGAGTGTAGCAATTAGCTATCAAGCATTTTCTTCTTCAAAATTCTAAATAGATTTATAAATTTGCTAATTCATATTCAAAAGACAACTTAAAGTAACTTAAAAGCCTAAAAAGTGTTTGCCTTATTCCGACACTTGGATCTCAATGAAAATGAACCAAACATGTATTTTTCTTATGATATATTATGAACATGAGAATAATAGTTTTAAAAAAATACCCTATAACTATTATGTTCTGTATAATACTTTGAATGTTGAATCATGCAGGTGTAACCGAATAAAGCTTTTCTGTAATTTTTGAAATGATTATTTACTATATTTCTCCCATCACACCCCCACACCTGATGCATTCTATATGGTATTCCCTGGTCACGTTCAAATTCATGGCCTCTTTTATTTTTCCCTTAATTGCTGTGACAATCACTTCTGTAATTGTATAGTACACAAAGGTGGAATGTTAAAAGCAAGTTAGTGTGATATTCTTTAAATTAATTTTATGGAAGACCTGTATTCATTATTAGAATTAGTTTACTAGACTATGAAGATATCAGTTGACCTCAAATCAACAGTATTGAAATAAATGGATTATCTTTTTAAGAATCGTTATCATTATGATTTTCCCCATTACATCCCCCTGGAAGGATGAATAAACATCCCCTATGTTTATTTAATCATGGGATCCTTTTCTGTTATAATATTCTATGAATTTTAATTAATTACATGTTCAATAGTTAGTAAAACTATTAAGATAAAGCAATCTATTTTAAAGAAATATAACTAAGTTATTTGGGGTATGGAGTAGTATTTAAACCGTTCCTGCCCTTATCTGATGATATATCTATGTCTTCCAGGTGTATCAATTCTTTTGAAATTGCACTAAGGAATGTCATTCACAGAAGTCACATCTACAACTGCAAGTTGAACTTTCCCAAAAGAAAATCTCACATATGTATAAGTATGCTTTTGATCACATATCGGGCTATGCTGAGAGTTAGCCCTAAGTCACACATAGCCATGGGACACAGATTGAATATGACTGGAAGGAATCATAGCTAATTCTGGAATTGTCTGTTACTTTTTAAACATATTTGGAAAATAATCTTTCTTGCCAATAATTTAGATCCATTCAACTGAATAATTCCCATATCATATTCAGAAAATATATGTTAATGTATGGAATCTTCTATTCCATGATGATGGCCATATTAATGTTAAAGCTTCTGCACTATTTAGACAAGATTTTCAAGTATATAGGGGTAAATATTGATAAACTATTAACAGCATAAATAGTGCTCTTATGTTGTAAAGGAATGCCAATAGTGCTCTTATGTTGTAAAGGGTGTTGAATGGTTACATGAAGATTATTCGGGGACAAACACATGCTGAAGCTATATGCAATATAAACTGACACATGGAGAAAATTTCTCCCTAGCTACATTGAAAAGAGAATGTTTGCAATGAAATTCTTGACAATCATTCAAACACATGGTCTTCTAAATGTACTAAAACCTGCCGGGAAGGCCATGAAAATGTGATACATGCTGGTGAGGGCATACAGAAAGAGAACAGTCCTCCATTCTGATGGGATTATAAACTGCTTCAACCACTTTGGAAGTCAATCTGGCAGTTCCTCAGAAAATCAGAAATAGATCTACCTGAAGACCTAGCTATAACACTCTTTGGCATATACCCAAAATATGTCCTATGGTAGATACCACAGGGACATAAACAGCATGATGTTCATAGTGGCCTTATTTGTAATGGCCAGAAGCTGGAAACAATCCAGATGTCCCCCCAAGTGAAAAACAGATACAGAAAATGTGGTTCTTTTCCGAGTGGAATATTATTCAGCTATTAAGAAGGAGGACATCATAAGGTCCTTTTAAAAATATATTTAAATACAGTGTGTATAATTCTTTTTTGTAGATTTTTATTGGATATTTTATATTCACATTTCAATTGTTACTCCCTTTCACGGTTTCCTGGCTATAAAGCCCCTATCATAGTCCACTTCCCTTCTTCTATAAGGAGGTTCACCCTCCTCAAACACCCCACTCCCGCCTCTGCATTCTTCTACACTGGGTGCTCTAGCCTTGGCAGGACCAGGGGCTTCTCTTCCCATTGGTGCCCAACAAGGCCATCATCTGCTACACATGCAGCTGCAGCCATTGATCTGTCCATGTGTAGTCCTTAGGTAGTGGTTTAGTCCCTGGAGCTCTGGTTGGTTGGTATTGTTGTTCTTATGGGGTGGCAAGCCTCATCAGCTCCTTCAATCATTTCTCTAATTCCTGCAACAGGGAAACCTTTTTTCAGTTCAGTGGTTTGCTGCTAAAATTGGCATATTCACCTCTGCATTTAACATGCTCTGGCTGAGCCTCTCAGAAGACAGCAATATCAGCATGCACTTCTTAGCTTCATCAGTGTTATCTAGTTTTGGTGGATATATAATATAATATATGTTATATTATATTATATTATATTATATTATATTATATTATATTATATGGGTGTATACCCATGTGGGGCAGGCTCTGAGTAGCCATTCCTTCAGTCTCTCCTCCAAACTTTGTCACCATATTCACTCCTATGAATATTTTTGTTCCCCATTTTAAGGACTGAAGCATTGGCACTTTGGTCATCCTTCTTTTTGAGCTACATGTGGTCTGTGGATTATATCTTGGGTAAGTTATGCTTTGGGACTAATATTCACTTATCAATGAGTACATACTATGTATGTCTTATTGTGACTGAGTTACTTCACTCAGGCTGATATTTTCTAGTTTCATCCATTTGCCTATGAATTTTATGAAGTCATTGTTTTTGATAGCTGAGTAGTTCTCCATGGTATAAATGTACCACATTTTCTGTATCCATTCCTGTGTTGAAGGGCATCTGGGTTCTTTCCAGCTTCTGGCTATTATAATAAGGCTGCTATGAACATAGTGGAGCATGTGTCTTTGTTATATGTTGGAGCATCTCCTGGATATATGCCCAGGAAAAGTATAGCTATGTCCTCAGGTAGTGCAATGTCCAATTTTCTGAGGAACCTCCAGACTGATTTCCAGAGTGGTTGTACCAATTTGCAATCCCACCAACAATGGAGGACTGTTCCCTTTTCTCCACATCCTCGCCAGCATCTGTTGTCACCTGAGTTTTTGATATTAGCCATTCAGACTGGTGTTGATTTTCTCAGGGTTGATTTGATTTGCATTTCCATACTGACTGAGGATGTTGAACATTTCATAAGTATTTCTCAGTCATTAGATAGTTTTCAGGTAAGAATTCATTGTTTGGCTTTGTTCCCGATTTTTAATAGGGTTATTTGGCTCTCTGGAGTCTAACTTCCTGATTTATTTTTATATATTGGATATTAGTTTTCTATAAGATTAAGAATTGTTAAAGATCTTTTCCCAATCTACTAGATGCCATTATGTCCTAATGACTGTGTCTTTTGCCTTACAGAAGCTTTGCAGTTTTATGAGGTCCATTTGTCGATTCTTGATGTTAGAGCATTGGTGTTTTGTTCAGGAAATTTTCCCCAGTGCCCATGTGTTCAAGACTCTTTCCCACTTTTTCTTCTATAAGTTTAGTGTATCTGGTTTGATGTGGAGGTCATTGATTCACTTGGAGTTAAGCTTTGTAGAGGGCAATAAGAATAGGTCGATCTGTATTCTTCTACATGCTGACCTCCAGTTGAACCAGCCCATCTTTTTTCCATTGGATGGTTTTTAGCTCCTTTGTCAAAGACCAAGGGACCATAGGTGTGTGAGTTCATTTTTGGGTTTTCAATTCTATTCCAATGATCTACCTGTCTGTCTTTGTAACAATACCATTCAGTTTTTATCACTATTGCTCTGTAATACTGCTTGAGGTCAGAGAAGGTAATTCCTCCAGAAGTTCTTTTGTTGTTGAGTATAGTTTTCACTACCTTTGTTTATTTGTTATTCTAAATGAATTTTCAAATTGCTCTTTCTAACTCTTTGAAGAATTGAGTTGTAATTTTTATAGGGATTGCATTTTATCTATAGTTTGCTTTTAGCAAAATGGTCATTTTTTACTATATTAATCCTGTCAATCCATGAGCATAGGAGGTCTTTCCATCTTCTGAGATCTTCCATTTCTTTCTTCAGGGACTTGCAGTTCCTGTCATACAGATTTTTACATGCTTCATTAGAGTCACACCGATTTATTTTATGTTATTTGGGACTATTGTGAATGGTGGCATTTCCCTAATTTCTTTTTCAGCCTGTTTATCCTTTGAGTAGAGTAGGACCACAGATTTGGTTGACTTAATTATATACCCAGTCACATTGAGGAAGTTGTTTATCAGGCTTACTATTTCTCTGCTGGAACTTTAGGGATCACTAAGTATATTATCATATCATCTGCAATAGTGATATTTTGACTTCTTCTTTTCCAATTTGTGTCCCTTTGACTTACTTTCATTGTCTGATTGCTCTGACTAGGACTTTGAGTACTCTATTGAATAAGTGGGGAGGTTGTGGGCAGTTTTGTATAGTCTCTGAGTTTAGTGAGATTGCTTCATGTTTCTTGACATTTAGTTTAATGTTAGCTACTGGTTCACTGTATATTGCTTTTACTATGTTTAGTTAGGGACATTGAATTCCTAATAATTCTAAGACTTTTATTAGGAAGGGGTGTTGAATTTTGTCAAATGCTTTCTCAAGCATCTAATGAAATGATCACGTGTGTGTTTTTCTTTTTTCCTTTGAGTTTGGTTTCATAGTGGATTACATTGATGTATTTCCACATAATGAACAATCCCTGAATCCATGGAATGAAGCCTACCTTGATTATGGGTAATGGTCATTTTCATGTGTTTTTGGATTCGGGATTGAGAGAATTTCATTGAACATTTTTGCATAGATATTCATAATGGAAATTTGTCTGAAGTTCTCTGAAGTTGTCCTGGTGTATTTTATGTATAAGCATAATTGTGGCTTCATAGAAGGAATTTGTTAGTGCTCCTTCTGTTTCTATTTTGTGGAATAATTTGGACAATATTGGTATGAAGTCTTCTATGTAGGTGTGATAGAATTCTGCACTAAACCCATCTGGTTCTGGGCTATTTTTGGTTTCAAGACTTTTATTAACTGCTACTATTTCTATAGGAGTTATGGGATTGTGTAAATAGTTTATCTGATACTGATTTAACTTTGGTACCTAGTATATGTCCGGAAAATTGTCCATTTCATCCAGATTTTCCAGTTCCGTTGAATCTAGGCTTTTGTAGTAGGACCTGATTATTTTTTGAGCTTCCTCAGATTCTGTACTTATGTCAACCTTTTCATTTCTGATTATTTTAATTTTGATATTCTCTTTCTGCATTCTGGTTAGTCTGACAAATGGCTTATCTATTTTGTTGAATTTTCTCAAAGAACTAACTCCTGGTTTTGTTGATTCTTTCTATACTTTGTTTCTTCTTGGCTGATTTCAGCCCCGAGTTTGATTGTTTCCTGCCTTCAACTTCCCTTGAGGGAATTTGCTTTTTTTGTTCTAGAGCTTTTAGGTGTAATGTCAAGCTGCTAATGTATGCTCTCTGCTGTTTCTTTTTGGAGGCACACAGAGCTATGAGTTTTATCTCTTAGCACTGCTTTCATTGTGTCCCATAATTTTGGATATGTTGCACCTTCATTTTCATTAAATCCTAAAAAGTCTTTAATTTCTTTCTTTATTTCTTCCTTGAACAAGCTATCATCGAGTAGAGTGTTGTTCAACTTCCATGAATATGTGGGCTATCTCTTGTTATTGTTTTTATTGAAGACCAGCCTTAGTCCTTGGTGATCTGATAGGATGCTTGGGTTATTTCAATCATCTTATATCTGTTGGGGCCTGTTTTGTGACTGATTATATGTTCAATTTTGGAGAAAGTACCATGAGGTGCTGAGAACAAGGTTTATTCTTTTGTTTTAGGATGAAATTTTGTAGAAGTATCTGTTAAATCCATTTGGTTCATAACTTCTGTTAGTTTCTCTAGGTCTTTGTTTAGTTTCTCTGTCCATGATCTGTCCATTGATGAGAGTGGGGTGTTGAAATTTCCTACTATTATTGTGTGAGGTACAATGTGTGCTTTGAGCTTTAGTAAGTTTTCTTTTATGAATGTAGGTGCCCTTGAATTTGGAGCATAGATATTTAGGATTGAGAGTTCATCTTGGTAGATTTTTCCTTTGATGAATATGAAGTGTCCTTCCTTATCTTTTTTGATGACTTTTGGTTGAAAGTCGATTTTATTTGATATTAGAATGGCTACTCCAGCTTGTTTCTTGGGACCATTTGCTTGGAAATTTCTTTTCCAGCCTTTTACTCTGAGATAGTGCTTGTCTTTGTCTCTGAGGTATGTTTCTTGTCTGAAGCAAAATGTTGAATCTTCTTTATGTATCCAGTCTGTTAGTCTATGTCTTTTTATTGGGGAATTGTGTCCATTAGTGTTAATAGTTACTAAGGAATAATGACTGTTGTTTCCTGTTACTTTTGTTGTAGAGGTGGAATTATGTTTGTGCATCTCTCTTCTTTTGGTTTCATTGCAAGAATATTACTTTCTTGCTTTTTCTAGGGTGTAGTTTCCCTCCTTGTGTTGGAGTTTTCCATCTATTATAGTTTGTAGGGCTGGGTTTTTAGAAAGTCATTGTATAAATTTGGTTTTGTTTTGGAATACCTTGTTTTCTCCCTCTATGTTAGTTGAGAGTTTTGCTGTATGTAGTAGCCTGTGCTGGCATTTGTATTCTCTTAGGATCTATATGCCATCTGCCCAGGATCTTCTGGCTTTCACAGTCTGTGGTGAGAAGTCCTGTATAATTTTATAATTCTATAGGTCTCCTTCTATGCTACTTGACCTTTTTCCCTTACTGCTTTTAATATTCTTTCTTTTCTTTGTGCATTTGGTTTATTGACTATTATGTGACAGAAGGAATTTCTTTTCTGGTCCAATCCATTTGAAGTTATGTAGGCTTCTTCTATGTTTATGGGTATCTCTTTTTTTAGGTTAGGGAAGTTTCTTTCTATGATTTTGTTGAAGATATTTACTGGCCTTTTAAGTTGGGAGTCTTCACTCTCTTCTATACCTATTATCCTTAGGTTTGATCTTCTCATTGTGTCCTGGATTTCCTAGATGTTTTGGGTTAGGAGTTTTTGCATTTTTCATTACCTTTGAGGGTTGTATCTATGTTTTCTATGATATATTCCGCCCCTGAGATTCTCTCTTCTATCTCTCATATTTTGTTGGTAATGCTTGCTTCTATGACTCCTGATCTCTTTCCTATGTTTTCTATCTCCAGAGTTGTCTCCCTTTGTGCTTTCCTTATTGTTTCTATTTCCATTTTTAAATCCTGGATGGTTTTGTTCAGTTCCTTCACCTGTTTGGTTTTGCTTCTCTTAAATTCTTTAAGGGATTTTTGTGTTTCCTCTTTAAGTGCTTTTATCTGATTACCTGTGTTGTCTTGTATTACTTTAAGAGAGTTATTTATGTCCTTTTTAAAGTCTTCTATCATCATCATGAGATGTGATTTTAAATAAAAATCTTCCTTTTCCAGTGTGTTTAGATATCCGGTAGTTGCTTTGGTGGGAGAACTGGGCTCTGATGTTGCCAAGTAGTCTTGATTTCTGTTGCTTAGTTTCCTGTGTTTGCCTCTCACCATCAGGTTGTCTCTGTTGTTAGCTTGTTTTGCTGTCTCTGACAGTGGCTTGCGTGTCAGCACTTCTGCAGTCCTGTTTTCTTTCAGTTGGATCTCTGAATAGTTTCTGAGTTTGAGTGACCTGATGCCTCCATGTAGGTTGCTTGTAGCAGAACAGTTGATGTTACCTCTGCTCTCAGGTGTGTAGGTGCTCCTAGTGACTGGCTTCTGGCTCTTGGTGCAGACAGAAACAGGAAGGGTTCTGCCCCTAACTGTTCCTTTGTCCCGGTGCCCAGAGGTTGCAGAATACACTACACAGGCTCCTCTTGGATCAGGAATGTGGGCAGAAGTAGTTGTCTAATCTGAGCTCTCAGTATTGACTGCACCTCTGAGAGTCCAGCTCTCTCCCCTATGGGATTTGGGTTCAGGGAGCTATGTGACCAGTTCAGTTCACTTCTGGGTGCAGGCAGAAACCAGGAGATTCCTGTTGCTGACTCCTCCTATATTCCTGTATCCAGAGGGCACTAGGCAGGTTCTTCTTGGGTCAGGAATGTGAGCAGAAGTTATCATCTCCCCTGAGCTCTCAGGATTGTCCACACTTCTGAGAACCCAGCTCTCTCCCCCATGGGATTTAAGTACAGAGTGCCATGGTGAGTTTTGCAGGCAAATGGATAGAACTAGAAAATATCATCTGGAATAAGGTAACCTGGACCCAAAAAGACATGTATGCTATGTGTTCACTACCAAGTGAATATTAGCCAAAAAGTAGATAACACCTGGGATACAACCCACAGAATTTAAGAACTTTAACCCTCTGGTTTCTTTCTTGCTCTCTCTTGCTCTTACCCTCTTCCCCCTTAGTCTCCTTTCTTCCCATTCCCTTCCCCCTCCTTGCTTCATGCTTAAAGCCAGCCTCTACTCTACACTACTCTTCTTGTTCTCTTCTCTCTCTCTCTCTCTCTCTCTCTCTCTCTCTCTCTCTCTCTCTCTCCCCTACTACCCTCTTAACTCCCCTCCCCATGCTCTGAATAAAAACTATTCTATACTTTAACAAGCAGAAAGACCAAGTGAGAATGCTTTATTCTTACTTAATAGGAGGAATAAAAATAATTATGGGAAGCAGAGGGATGGAAGAAATTTGTTGTGAGATGGGTGCGGGAGGGGAAAGGAGGAACAGGATTAGGTATGTGGGGGGATAAGTGAAGCCCAGAAGGCCAACAGAATGAATGAAAATATGCAGCCTCAGAAGGTAGGAAGTGGGGAGACCCTCCAGGAAGTACCAGAATCCTGGGATATTGGAGACTCCCAGGACTCAATGATAGTGACTTTAGATGAAATGCCCAAAAGTGGGGATGGGGAACCCAATGAATCCACCTCAAGTAGATAAACAGGCCCCCAAAAAGAGAGATGACATTACCAACCCACAGTCAAAATTTCTGACCCAGAAGTGCTCCAGTCTATAAGAACTGCAGGAACAAAATGGAAAAGCAACTGAGGGAAAGTGGAGCAGTGACCAGTCCCACTAGGGATACTTCATGGGGAGACACCAAGATCTGACACTATTACTGATGCTATGATATGCTTACAGAGAGGAGCCTCGCATAAGTGTCTTCTAAAAGGCCCAACCAGCAACTGTCTAGAACAGATTCAGATACTTATACCAAATGAATGGACTGAAGTTGGGGACTCTTATGGCTAAATTAGTGGAAGGATAAAAGAAGTGGAAGAGGAGGGCAGTTCTACAGGAAGACCAGCAGTCTCAACTAACTTGGATTCCTGGAAGCTCCCAGAAACTGAGCCTCCATCCAGACAGCATAAGGAGGTAGTGTGAGGATATGCATATGCCTGGTCTGGCCTCAATGGGAGAAGATGCAGTTAATGCTAGAGTGTCTTGATGCCCTAGGAGAGGGGAGGCACATTGGTAGGGGATTATCCATGCTTTGGTCTTCCTTCTTATGTTTCATATGATGGGGAGTTTGCAATCCCCATCAAAATTCCAATTCAATTCTTCAGAGACAGAAAAAGAAATTCTCAAATTTAGATGAAATAACAAAATAAACCCAGGATATCGAAAAACATTCTCAATAAAGGAGTGTCAGGGGAATCACCAACCCTGACCTCAACTTGTATTGAGAGCATTAGTGATAAAAGCCAAATGGTATTGGAACAAGAACAAGCAGGTAGATTAATGGGATACAATTGAAAACTCAGATATGAGCCAGCACACCTATCTGTGGTCGCTTGATCTTTGACAAAAAGCCAAAACCATCCAGTGGCAAAGAAAGACAACACTTTCAACAAATGGTGCTTGTTCATCTGGTAGTCAGCATGTAGAAGAATGAAAATCAATCCATTCTTATCTTCTTGTACAAAGCTAAAGTCCAAGGGGATCAGGACCGCCACAGAAAACCATATTCACTCAATTCTGGGACCCTGAGGTGGGAGGGGGGAAGAGAATGGGTGGGTGGGCAAGCACCCTCATATGAGCAGTGGGATGGAGGAGAGAATAGACGTTCAACTGGAAAGGGGGATAACATTTGAAATATAAATAAATAAAATAACAAATAATTTTTAAAAAAGAGTAAAATTATATGGTAAAACCAAACTCTACTTGTAATAGTAATTTTTAATATAAATGCATGCAGTTAATTTAAACTGTGACTGTTTTTTTTCTTTATCCTGCTTAGTTCTTCCATAATGACATAAAAAGACCAAGATTGATTTAATCAAGCTTTACCACACCAACTGGGCAGTCTTTGATTTATTTTAACCCTCTAAGCTAATCTAGCTACCTACCAACCAAAATACCCTGGATACTTGCATTTTAGTATTAGTGTGGCTCTCTGGGCTTCAAATATATCTTCACATGATCTCTCTTTGGGATCCCTTTCTTGTGACAAAATTCCCAATACTCTTCTCTGTCCCGACCTCCCCTGGCTGGTGGAAGTCTTGCTCTATTTTCCCTTCTGTCCAGCCATTGGCTGATAGGCTTTTGTTTACAAGGCAGAGAATATATAGTAAGCATTGTTCACACAAACATGGAACAGCAGATTCTTGACATAAGCATTACAATGCTGTGTCTGTATGGAAACAAAATATGAGAAATCAACACTTTAACAGCACAGGGATAATTTTTATACAATGCGTAAAAACATACCTACAACTGCTTAAAATAAAATGTCATTAAAATGATACCTATTGATATTATACTATACACATAGGTCAATATCTTATTCTGTCAACAACAAAGAGATTTTCTTTGGTAGCAAATATGAGCAGTTTCACCAACCACAGCCAAACATTACATGGAGAAAGAGTCTAGGAGACATCCATCAAATCCCCCCCTTCAGGTTGAGAGAATCCCACTAAGGAAAAGTCATAATGATGATAAGAACCAGAGAGGGTAAAGGACACCAGAAGAACAAGGCCCTCTGAATCAACTAAGGAAGGTGCTTATGAGGTCACAGAGACAGAAGCAGTAACCATGGGGCCAGCATAGGACTCTACCATGTCAGTCCCCTCAGTCCTGTGCGAGTCCCGTGGGATTCTTTTTCTTCTATCCTATTGCTGGGTCCAAATTTAATATGATAGTTTTCCCTTCATGATATTATAAGTTTATCTTGTCATATTTTGTTGTATCTCTTCAAAAACCTATTCTTTTCAAATAAGAGACAAAAAAAGAGAGTGGGAGTAACTAGAAGTAGAGGGGAGTAAAATCAGGATATATTGCATGAGAAAAGAATCTATTTTCAATAAAAAGAAAAGAGAAGAAAGAGTAAATATCAGTAATAATAAGAGAGAATTGAAAGTTCTTGTAAAGATTAAAATCTCTTATGCTGCTAACATCTTGAAACATACCAGAAACTACTTTTTAGTCTATTTGAAGCAATATGATAAAAATTATATAGCTATAGTGGGAAATACATTTTGACTCAAACAAATATAGTCACACTCATATGTTTTCTTCTATATTAACATTTACAGGGAATGGCTGTTCTGATGCTTAAGTAATTTTTAGCCAAATACCCTTACTGACTTAACAATTACTAGTTTAAGTTTACTGTTCATTATCTTAGGCTGTGTTATAGACTGAACTGTAACCTCCCATTTACCATGTTTGAAGACTGGATCTAGAGTGAGACACGAAAATATTCAATGAGAATATGAAAAGACAAATAAATTTCAAAGTAAAAGAATGTGAAATGATTGCTTATGATTAGTTATATAAAATATAGTTGTAAAAAAATCAGAGCTTGGTCAGTTCAGAACTCTACTGTTTGTTCAACAAATATATAAAATGAGTGCTAACTATGCAACAGGCATGCAGAGAAGATTAAACGAGCAGAATTGGTTTCAAATTTATAAAGAAATCACATTTATTCTCACCTTCTTTTGATTTTACTTAAAAGTTGAAAGGCAAGCACACATTAAAAACAGCCATGTTGAAGGTCTCCTGAGGATGGGCCAGCTGCAGGGCCATCTTTGTCCACAAAGGACTATTAGAACCAAAGCATGCTGAGGCTTTTGTGTCCCTATTATTTTGAGAATGTCCTCAGAGAATTGGAAGAAGACAAGTCATCCAAGGATGATACAGATCTAAATATAAAGCTGTTCTATTATAAAATGCTCTTTTGGAGAGGTGCTAAATATGAAACTGCATATGCTTGAGTTCTAGGATCTATTATGTAATTTGTAGCACTGCCCTTATTTTCCCTACCCTCTCCTGAGCGTGTTCCTATCAACTAACCTCACCTGGGAGTGCCTTATCTTTGGGTTTGTCAATAACCCAAATTAGTTTCCCATGAAGCAGGTGTAAGTAGTCTTAAACGTCTATTCCAAAAGAGGTATAGAGAGCAAGTGAGAGGGATGTTGTTAGTTCATCTGGTAAGAGTAAAGATTAAGCATTCCCTGACAAAGCATTGCTTTAAGAAACTTGACTTCTTACTGTTGATTTCTGTGTTCCAATAACTTTGTTTTCTACATTTAAAAGTTATCAGTCTATACAAAAAATGTTCAAAGGCGTATTTTTTTTTGCACAGAACTAATTTCAAGAGTGTTCCTGTACAATACTCACTTTTTCTCTTACTTCACAGGGAGACTAGTTTTAAGATGTTTCCCAACACTACTCTTACTTGGCTGATAAAGCAGTGTACACATGACTATTGGAATGAATTTGTTTTGGAAATATGAGAGAAATATTTACATTTTAGTACCTACTTTATACTTCTGAGACTTGAATTACAACATTTCACCTTACCTTTCCTCCCTCCAATCTCTCCCTCATTGCCCTTCTTGCCTTCTTTCAATTTATGACTTCCTTTTTCATTGATAAGTGCATGTGTGTGTATGTGTGTGTTTCTAAATATAATCTACTCATCTGTATAATTTTATACACACACATACATATGTGTGTCTGAATATGAATATGTTTGTGTATCTGTATATGTTTTCAGGGCAGGCCATTTTATTTATCCTACTATCAACATTCCTTAGTTCTTTATGTAGGGTTGACGCCTCATGGGAATTATTTTGGAGATGTATCCAATGGGAATGAGCTCCACAATTCTACATTTTGATTGGTTGTGTTGTTTTTCTAAAGGTCTATGTCTGCTGTAAATAGACCGTTCCCTTGATGAGGGGAAAAGATCAGATTTATTTTCAATACCTGCTTTTAAATAACTACAATTATTTTCTATTCTTACCTTTTTCTTTTCTACCCCTTTTTCCCTACCCTTCAGACTAAAAAGTAAAACTGTAAGAAAATTTCACATCTCAGGCTAAAGCAGCTAGAACATGGACATGGAGAACAGTGAGCTTTCTGTGGTTCCTGATTTCCTATCATTACCCAGTTTCTTCTAGTCACACAGCACCTGATCTCTTCCAGCACTTCACTTCAGGGAATGTGGAAACATGAAATAAAACATATTAGATATATTCATACCACACTTTAGTAATAAATATATCTCTATAAACCATGTCTCTTTGTGCTTTGTGAAAACAGATGTGAATAAAAGAAATAAGAAAAGGGATTTTAGATAATATTTTACATAAAGTAGTATGAGAACTACAGTTGTAGTCATGGACTGCAGTTTCATCATAAAAACTGAATTAAAAGTCAACCAGAGTTGGGAGCATAACATTAAATATATGCATGCTTTCCTGGACCAAAATCAACCCACAAGGATAGTATGTAGACTTAAGAAATAATATTAAATCCTTTTTATTACTAATAGATAGAATAAATGTCATCTCTTCCTTTTCTAAATTATACCTTAGTTTGACAGATATAGCATCAAATTTTAGATAATAAAAATGTCAGTGCTAGGTAAGGTGTTAAGTGTTTATTGCAAAATTTAGGGGATTAAAGAAAAATCAGTAGGAGGAGACAGCTACTGAGGATACGCTAAAGGAAATATTTTCTTTTCAGGGAAATGCTATGTAAAATACAGTCATCTAGTATTCCACTGAATTAAGCTGGAAAAAATAAATTTTCTGTAATAATTTAGATAGAAGTAGATTAAAGAAATCTGTTGGTCTCTCTTCTTCACAAGAAAAGTATAACCATGAATGATTGCAGGTCATTGAACAAGTAGCTGACCAGAGTGCTGTGTGACATAACTGCCTTGTGAATGTCACAGGATATTTTTATGAGACTGATGGATGAGGTGATTGTTAAAGATTGGCAAGCTGTTATATAGATAAAGGGAGAAACTGAAGGTTTGAAATGTGAACAAGAAATGCTGGTAAAACAGGGAGGACCCTGAGAAATGCATCTCAGATGATCATATGCAGCTTATGGAAAAACTGCAAATTCATCTGCATACATAGCACTAACATTCAGGAAGGCCAATGTGAAAAGTGTGGTGTCTCCCACAGATATTGTTGAACAGAATGAACATGGCAAATCATAATGCTTAAATTCCCTAGAATGTGATATTATCAATGTTGCCTTTAATGTATGAGAAACCATCACTGTCTTATATGTTCCTTAAATTCCTAGTCCCTTGCTCTCAGAATTGATTCTGCTCTTCTGATCTTAAGTGCTAAGCCAAGGATTACCCATATGATGTGTCTAGACAGTGAATAGCCTAAGGACCACCTCCATGTCTAACATCTTCTATATGACACATTTGAGAAGAGGGTGATAGGAAATGGAGAATATAATTTTATCTGATGATCCAGAAGCATGGAGTAAAATGATGAAGGTATACTTTTGGAATGAGATAAAAAAAATTATTCATCATGACATCCATGAATTTGCACTTATCACACAGACTAAGAACAATTTAAGATATTTGGAAACAGAAATAGTAAATGAGATACACATATCAATTAATACATTTGACGACTATTATTTTCATTTGAAAAACAGTATGAGTAGATTGGTAAAATAAGGTTTTGATGTATATTTAGATTAAGGGAGAATAAAAATTTTGTACTAAACTAGATTACACATCTGTATTAACCAAATGCTTTGGGAAGAGATTTTCCAGAGTGTGTAAGCTACTCAGGCATTAAAAGCAATGCCTTCATGAAATTCATAGGCAAACGGATGGAACTAAAACATATCATCCTGAGTGATGTAACCCAGTCACAAAAGAACACACATGGTATGCACTCACTGATAAGTGGATATTAGCCAGAAGCTTGGAATATCCAAGATACAATTCACAGATAATATGAATGAAGCTCAAGAAGAAGGAAGACAAACATGTGGACGCTTCAGTCCTTCTTAGAAGGAGGAACAAAATACTCACTGGAGTAAAGAAAGAGAGAGACTTGGGAGGAAGGGAGAAGGGGGAAGGGGAGAAAAGGAGGGAGGAGACGTGTATTATACAGAAGGTGAGGAAATTGAACAAAGGTGTATAGCAATGGGGGAATGGGAACTGGAGGTAGCCACCATCAAGTTCCAGATGCCAGGAAAGAACAGGCTCCCAGCACACAACAGGGATGGGATTAGCTGAAATGTTTAACAAAGAGAAGAGAGAACCTAGAGAAACCATATCCAGAGGTTAGGCAAGGCCCCATTTGGGGAATAGGGCCATTCACTCAACTCCAAATTTTTAGCCCAGAATGGTTCCTGTCTAAAGGAAATACAGGGACAAAGTGTGGAGCAGAGACTGAAGGAAGGGCTATTCAGAGACTGCCCCACCTGAGGATCGATCCATCCTATATACAGACACCAAACCCAGACAGTATTGGGGATGCCAAGAAGTGCTTGCTGACAGGAGCTTGTTATTGCTGCCTCCTGAGAGGCTTTGCCAGATGCTGACCAAACAGATGTGGGTACTCAAAGCCAAACATCAGACTGATTACAGGGACACCAATGGAGGAGTTAGAGAAAAGACTGAAGGAGCTGAAGGAGCTGAAGGAGTTTGCAACCCTGTAGAAAGAACAACAATATCAACCAACCAGAACCCTCAGAGCTCCCAGTGACTAAACCACCAATCAAAGAGTACACATGGAGGAACCCATTGCTCCATCCGCATATGTAGCAGACTACATTATCTGGCATCAGTACAAGGAGAGGCCCTTTGTCTTCTGAAAACTTGATTCCTCAGTATAAAGGAATGCGGCAACAGTGAGGTGGGAGTGGTTGGGTGGGAGAGGAAGTAGCTTCATTAATGCAGTGGGAGGAAGGGCATAAAATACCCAATAAAAAATCATTGTGGTAGAAGAAGAAAGAAAAGAATAAAGTTACAACCAGTATTGTTCTATTGTTCCCTTTGCTCCGAAGGTCCAGGATGTATTGTGTATTCAATGTCATTGTTTACTTGTGTTTGTTTTATTGTGTTATCACCTTGGAAATATTAATCATTTAGCTTTTGAATATTTGGTTTGAAGTGAGGTCCAATAAGACAATAGATCATTGCCAGAGGAAGAAAGCTTCCTTTAACATGAACTCCTCCCTCCTTCTTTCTTCATGCCTTCCCAGGAAATGTTTACCACTACCTGCTCTTGTTCACTCTTCTTAACTAGATCTTCCTAGATATGGTGTCCTTTGCCTATTTTCCTGGGTTTATGCAGCTCAGGTTGAAATCTTACTATCTATGTTCATGGACCCATTACTGTTGACTCTATCTCTGGCAGTGTACTGGACAAAGCTGTAGGGGGGGTGAATTTGCTGCAAATGACCCATGGCAGATCTGAGTGAAGTAGTAGTGTAATAATCCCTCCTATGACCGTGCAGCACCATATCATGATTATTACTTGGTGAAGACAAGCCTATAGCCCAACATAATTAAGTGACGGGCTGAACATGAAACATGGGGATGCAAGAAATTACAAGTTTTCTTTCTGTTTTTGCCATTTTTTTATAAACAAGGATGTAAGCTCTCAGTTACTACTCAGATTCATACCTTGCCTGCCTTCTAGCTGCTATGCTCTCCCACCATGATGGATGATGGTTATGTACTCTCTGAAACTGGAAGCTCTGTGGGAAAACTATGCTAATTAAGATCAAAGTCTACAATAGCCCAGAGAGCCTTCAGCTGCTCCACAAGTAATGGGGAGGTCCCTTTATTAGCAGGACTTCTCCTTCTTTGACGTTGCCTGGGCCCACATATGCCTCTACCTGAGGAATGTCACAGAACCACATTTAAATTAGAGGATAACTTTCCTTTCTCCTGCTCCTGATTAGAACCTGTTCTGCCAACATCTCAGAATCACGAAATGCTTCCCCATACAAAGGCGGCATTTCAGGTACCCTAAGCCCTCAGCTAATGACTGTCATCCATCGTGAATGTTCCTACTTTCAGTCTCCCAAAATTTCTAAATCTTGAATCACCCTATGTAAATTTGATCTACCTCCTGATATCTGGTCCCAGTGTGATCATTCATTATACATACTTATAAAGATTCCAAAACCACTCCACACTTGACACTTGCTCTCACTGCCTTCAGATACGCAAGAGCATAGAGACCCACAAAATCAAAATAAACTTGTTATTCTATCAGATTCTTTGGTCATGAAGTCTTCACCTTAATAAAAACATCAGTAGAACATGAAGCATTTATCAAAGGTGTATTGTGGTTTTAAACAAAGAAGCTTATTGTAGATTGGTGAGTATGATAAATGATAAACATGTTTTCAATATATGGTTTACACTTCTAGATAATGAAATGTGTGTGCTGAAACATTGTCTATGCTAAAGACTAATTAATAAAGGCTTACTAGAAATTGACACAAAGGAACATTTAGTGGGTCCATTCTGTATTTGTTGGTGATAGTGATTTGATATTAACTTTGCACACATTAACTCTGGAATATTCTGTGTACTAGAATAGAAGGTACACTCCTCAAGCACTTGACTAACCATAGTTGATCTTAGAGATTTCCTAGGTTAGCAGGAAAATATACTTTGTCTCCATAGTTCTAACTTTGAGATATAGGCTAGGAACACAGTGTTGCAATCTCAGTTCAGCCCTCAGTAAAATCTCCTAAGAAATGTTTCTACTAAACACAGTCAGGCATTCTCTGGAGACAGTCCAGTTACAAAGAAAGAACTGCTACAGAAAAATAACCATAACAACATGTAATTTGACTTTTCTCAGGTAGCATAGTACAGACAGATATTAATAAATCTAGTGGAGAATTGAGAAAAGGGTTTAGATATGATCAATGTAAATATATCTGTAAACTGTATTTTTCTTCCAAAGCATGTCATCATCATTATTCCTTTTATTACATCCTCAATTTCAAGTAATTTCCTTGACAGTACCTTTAAATATGTGACTTGGTGACCAAAGATAAGGAATTTATCAAGGATTTACTATATTATAGCAAGAATTTTCCTTGTATATCTAAAAGTGAGTATAAATTTCTGAATGGTTAAATAGTAGAGAAATATAATGTAAATTAAGGGTAATTGTGTTTTATGTCATTTTAATATAAAGTGGGAAGAATAAAATGGTGTCAATTGCAAACATAAAAGAATGCATGTTTCTTTCAATAAAATGTCCTTAAATATCTCAGGAAGTAGTGAAAGATTTAAAAAAAAACTATTTCAGTACTATTTCTCCACTCTTTCCATTTTAGAGCTTAAAATAATAAATTATATTATTTTTGTTAATTTAAAATTATTTTAAAAGTCACAAGTTGCTCAGATGTAGTGATACATGCCCTGAACCTCTCTGAAGGCAAAGACTGGCGTATCTTCATGAGTTCGAGGCTGGAATGTTCAAGGACTGCAAGTTGTTCATCCAAAAGCCTGTGAGGCCCTGTATAGCACAAAAGTGAGAGAGTCCTGTAGAAAAATTTTAAAATCCATTAATAATCAGTTTCCTCTCTGCAAGTATATATTTATTTGAAAGTTTAATTAATGTTCATCTATATTTGTATTTGAGAAAAACATGATAAAATTCTCTGTAGACAAAGGCTGGACATTAAATCACACCTAACTATATTTTTTACATTTTATGTCAAAATTATACTTTTGTGTCTCTCAAGTATTTAAATTTGCTTTCATGCCAAGTAGCTGTCATATAGAAAGTAAGGGATATGAGAGACAGATTTCCTAATTTGTCATTAAAATGAGTTTACCCAATGTAACAAAAGCATTATTGGAGCTTTGCCTGATTAACATTTTAACTTACTCTCCAAATCAGTCTTACATTGGCTGCCTAGTTGGTCATGAATGCTTACTTAAATGACCATGTAGGGTTTGAAAACTCCTAGCAATTAGTAATTTCTTGGGTATATGACGATTTGTTTTAATTTGAATCAACTATGATATAACGAATACAGTGATATCCCCTTTCAAGTAATAAGTTCTAAGTAATAGGAACATATATTTGATCAGAACCAGGGGAGAGGAGAAATTTGAGAGAGGAAAATAGCTTGCTCTATAAATCATAGGATATATCTAGCATGTAATCATATAAATTATTCTTTGGCCTAAAAAGTTTGATATTTATTATTCCTAATCAATGCAATACTTTTTCATTCTAATTTAAAGTAACATAATAGGAAACAGCATATAGATGAAACTAATGGAACCAGACCTTTAACCTCTTGTGTATTTCTTGCATAAAGTAAAGCAGAAACTATAAGAAATGCAATCATAAATACTGTGGAATTATAGAAAGGATTGAAAGAAATGAAGGGGCTTGCAACTTCATAAGAGCAACAATACCAACCAACCAGAGCTCCCATGGAATAAACCACTACCCAAAGACTATACGTGGACTGACCCATGGCTCTAGCAGCATATATAGCAGAGGATGGCCTTGTTGGGCACCAATGGAAGGAGAAACCTTTGATCCTGCCAAGACTTGGGATTGTTGTGTGTTTGGGGAGGAAATACCCTTATAGAAGAAGGGGAGGGTGATAGGATAGGAAGCTTATGTCCGGGAAACCGGAAAAGGGAATAACATTAGAAACATAAATAAAAAATTTCCAATACAAAATAAAAATTAAATAAATAAATCAATACTGTGTATAAATCCACTGCTGCTGTTTAATACTTTGCTTTTCTATGTCTGGTTACACAGGCCTCTAAATTCAACTGTTCTCGAAATTGAAATACATGGATAACCGAGTTAAAAGCCTATCTGATATATAAGGTATGTTAAAAGATATCATCGAGGTATTAGTGAGAACCTTTCTTAAAACAAATAATTCTGGACAGTCTAGACATGTCTAGGTCAGTTTAGGGAAAAGGAGATACTTCTCATCATAAAATTTAGATTTATATCCCCAAATACTTCAAAACATAAAAATATGTAGTAGCAATGATATTTTATCAGAAATTCCTGCGTTAAAATAAAACTTAGAAATGTAGGACTGTCTTTATTGCTGTTTATTTACCTTGACGTATTTTACCATAACATATTTTTCATTTTATAATTCATCATATTATCAGTGTAAAGATTAAATTCTTTCAAATAGTAAACAGAAATGTTATTTTTATTCATACATTTAATTATTATTCAATGTCTAATATATGGCAGCGCAACAGCAGCTGTTACTATTTTTTGTGTATCTTCTGTATTTGGAGTCAGGCTCGATTCTGCAAGAGCTCGAAAATCCCTAAGGAGTGTCTGTCTATTCAATTTACCTCAATCTCTTTTAAAGTTGAAGACACGGACAGAAGCCATGGGCATAAATCGTCAGTCTGGATTCCTAGAAAAGGAAGGATTATCAGGACAAACTGGTGCCAAGTTGACAACAATTATTTGTAATGGAGAGCTGGCACTAACAAAGGGTTATTTTGTAAAAATGAGACTTGTACAATTCATAAATAATTACAATTTCAATTTATCCTTTCTCTTTTATGAATATGAGCTGGGATAGAATGGTTAGAAGCAGACCTTGAGCAGGAATCTGTAATGTGGCAGGCTTTCTGCTCCTAGTGCAGATACCCTTCATGCAATGAACTCATGATGGCAGCTATGTCACCATCAGAGTGAAAACCAGGGTTATTAACATACAGGGAAATCATATTTCAAAATTGTAGAAACATAAGTTTTACATGTGTATTTTCATATAGATAATGGGGAGATGATAGATAGATAGGTAGATAGATAGATAGATAGATAGATAGATAGATAGATAGATAGATAGATAGGTATAGATACTACTATCTTCTATATAGATATAGATATAGAAGATAGATAGATATACATTCCCAAACTAAATCACAACTCCTTAGTAATCCTTCTCTCAACATTACACTCACAGCTCCTAGTTATGATTCCTATCACTTGTTTAACACTTCCCACCTTTAATATATATATATATATGTGTGTGTGTGTGTGTGTGTGTGTGTGTGTGTGTGTGTGTGTGTGTGTGTGTTATTTCACTACATTCTTTTATTCAACCTAACCATCAACTTTACTTTTACAATTGTTCTTTGGGATCAGGATCTCATATTAGTATATTAAGTTCAAATACACTTCTTAGGCCAGTTTAGCTTTGAACTTCTGATCTTCCAGCAGCCAGTTCCCAAATACAGAGATTATAGACATGTGTGAAATGCCTAGTTTATACGACATTTTTTCCTAAGACTGTGACTTTTGTGCCACACATTTTGAGAGTTTATGTCAACATGACCATGTCACAGGTTGCTGAGATAGCTGTTTAAATATTGCTATCATATGAGGCACATATTTAAAATTTTCTTTGGTTGAGGATATTTAAAATTTGCCTCTCCATTTATTGAAAATAACACCACATGCTAATGATGTGCTTTTGTGTTTTAGTTCAGAGCTCATTGTATTTTGCATTTGTATTATATGGCTTCAGGGCTGATACTATAGACCTTCTTTACCAGGAATGGCTATTGCTACTGTTATAATTTTGCTGACAAATTAAAAAGGATATTACTTTGAAGCACGATCATTAAAATACAAGATACTGCTTTTAAACTATCACTGAAATTATCATTGATAATGGGGTAATCTGAATAACTCAGGAGCAGAGTTAGCTAGAGTTAATAAAAAATGTACTATATGTAATATACATATATGTATGTGTACACACACACACACACACACATATATATATATATCAATAAAAAATAAAAAGTCTCAACTTAAATGTCTAATCTAATGGTAGCTTACACAGTCTAATCAGTGATTTGCAGAATCTTTTCAAAAGAGATACAGGAAGGCTTTTCACCTCTGGAAATGCACAGGTTCTGTTACACTAACATAATTTGACTACTAAAACATAACAGCCATAAACATGTAAACAACTGCATTTTCATAACTCTCTTTGTTGGTGGAACTTTTAAGGCTCTTAAAATAAACATCCCAATTCAAAGGCAGTGGTTGGCAGATTGAATTTTAAAATGAATGAAAATAATCTCTACCCTAACTCCAAGAAGAGTATTTAAATAGGAAAGACAACAGGTGAAAAGTAACAAGAGTAATAAAATGGAAAACATAAGCAAAAAGATGAAGTAACTACACGAGTATGAAACTTAAGAGAAAATTGTAGAAGGGAAAGCAAAAATTGTTTTCAAGAAGACACAGAGTTAATTCTATTAAGCACAACAGTCTTTGCTTGTATACAATAGTAAAATGTGGCATGAAAAATGATTACTATAAATTGATTGAGTTATATAGTTTTTATTTTTATAAAAATTTCTATTCATGATTTATAGAACAAATAACAGAAAATCAGAAAAAAGTGACTAAGCAAATGAAAACAGTTAGCAATTTCATTTATTTGGAATTCTAGAACATTGTAATAAACAATAAAACCATATCCAATTCAGCAACGGTATGTTTTACACTTTTTAATTTATTTATTTGTTTATTGTCATATTATTACCTTTCCTTATTTGTTCTTATTAGATAAGAGAAAAAGATAAGTGAAAAAAATAGAGGTGAGAAATCCCCGATTTAAACTTTATTTTGTTTCCTCTCTGATCTTAACGAATAACAACCTACCACCCTAGATGCTAATAACCATAACACATCAAATGAACAAAATCATCCACCACAATGTAAGGGACTCGGATGACAGTCTTCTTATACTTGCTTTCTGCTGAATTGGAGAAAAGGATTTCTGTTTATGGTCCAAGAATAAAATGATTACTATTTTAAAAGCCAGTTGTAACATTTTTATCCATTTTTATCCATTTTTGTGTGATCAATCAGTCATTTGATTGGTATGAATATTTGGGAGAAATCAGTCACTAAGGCAGGCTGTGAGAGTAAATCGCCTGGGCTATTTGCTTTGTGAAGACATACATGTCTCAGTTGATAAGAGGTGTTCCCTTGTCACATCTAATTTTTTTAAGTTTTGTTGACAAACATATTTTTATACTCCTTTTAGATCCATTATCATAACCACATCCCTACCTTAAAACTATTGCAATTTTGCATTCTAATATCAAAACATCCCTATAGTGTATAGGTTGGCATAGTTCCTCAAGTTTTTCTATAGCAAGTGTCTTTCAGCTACTGTTGTACTTTTAACAACAGGATTAAGAGAATTTAGTGTTAGCAAAGCATTATTAGTTTCTACTTTTATTTTTTGTTTAATAACCACATGTGTAAAAGTACAATTTGTCCTTTCTAAAACTGCTTGTACTGTGGGATTGTGTGGTAAGGCAGTAACATTCTTTATAGTGTAGTATACAAATATATTGCTTCATCTTATTGAATACATAATGGGATTATCAGTCTTTGTACAAAAATTTGTACAAAGTATTTGTACAGGAATGTCCATAATCAATATTTTTCAATAATCGTGTAAATGCACAAACAGCTCTTTCAAAACTCAAAGAAGATGTCCACTGAATCCCTGAATATTACCCAATTCTATGGTGTATATACCTAGGTTTTTCAAATTCTGCAAAATGGAAGACATCTATCTACAAGATGTCACTTCATGTATGAGTTTTTATTATTATTTCTTTGGCTTGTTGCCAAGTGATAGGAATTATTTCTTCAAACCTTCTCCATTAATATGATATTTCTCATGAAAATTTCACCCTTCTAATATATTTCCTATTGGTAAATGGTCGATTTCTTCATTTTCTTATCCAATTGAACCTGGTAAACCTGTATTGAATAGAATATGAATAATATATACTTGAAAGTTTCTATTTCTGATGGCTTGTTTCAATTGGATAAATAATGAAGTTAATTCTGAGTTATCATGAACAAATTCAGCAGTCTCCACATGCAATCAACTCTTCCCACATATAAAGAATAAGTGATTATATTAATATATGTGAATTTTGATCATTTTGTTTACTGTGCCTGACATATAACTCAACTCTATCGATGATTGTTTGGTTTCAGGGCCTGATATGACTCTATTTACAGCTGAACCCAACCTCTGTAACAAGTCAGTTCAGGCTTCCACAAGAACTCGTATCATATTAGTAATAAGGTTATTTTTTCGCTGAGGGTTGTATGCCAGACAAAATGAGCAAGGTAATCAAAAGTCCATGTACCTCAGTTAAAATCAGAATTGTGTGTAATCCTTATAATATTATTAGATTATCAACCACATCCCAAGCTCTTAAAGCTGCAACACATTGATCAATTATGACACCATCAGATAAGAATTGTACTTATAGATCAGCATCATGCTCTTCAACAAGTAGTTGGTCTTTAGCAACATTACTCCCCCTTGTTACATTACATTGTTCTGTTTTCTTGGTTTTGTGCCCCCATCATGACAACCATTTTAATTGTTGACTAGCTTCTAGCATAGCTGACACCAATTCCTTCCAATCTTGAATAATTCTATTCTGTGTAGCCCAGTTACTTAACATTTCTTTAATGAATGAAGAAAGCAAACCATACAATGCAGTAGCCTCTTCAAAATGCTTAAATCTAGCATTTCTAGCAGTTGCCATTTCAAGTCATTTTAAGTATGAACACCATCATTAACAGACATTTACTGCACAAAGACTTGGAAGGCTGGAAGTATTTGTGTAGCTCCAGGCAAATCCACTGTCACTGTGCTTGCCTGAACACTAACCTTTTGTCTTGTTCATGTACTACCTCATGTTCTTCCCAGCCCCTTGTCTCATAGAAGTGCTCTGAGCACCTGGGAATGAAAATTCATGGAACAGGGTAGGGTGGCTATTTGCCTTCCAGTCTAGTTTGCTTTACTCTTTCATTGTACAGTAAATTCCCAGTCTCAGACACCAGGCCTGGACTCTATTGTTCTCCTCCCACAAGCTCTTTTTGCTTTCTATACACTTCTATTACTAATATTATTACCTCTAACTGCAAACTCTCTAATGCATAGCCAACTCTGGAATCTGCTCTAACACAAGAGAATTGAATGACCCTTCTGAATTTTTTATTTTCCTCCCAATCTTTTTCAAAATGGTATCTATAAAGACTATGAAGCAAACCCGAAAACTTCCTCTGGGGGTTTTTTATGAGACTGTCCAGTGGCAGTTGCTGCTATTTTACTGATCTCCTTAAACAATATTACCATTCCATCAACACCTGCTGTTTCCTCTCCTATGTAAAAAGCAAAGTTTCCCATTGTGGCTAAGCCACATTGGGCGCCACCTGAAAGCTCACATTTTTGTAAACCTATGTCATTTGGGGTTCTTGAAAGCTTAAACCTCCCTTCTAACTCACTGACTGGAGGTTGGGTAGAAATAAGCATAGTAGACAAAGAAGATTGTGAACCTCTTTAGAAGTAGTTCTTTGGGGTGATTCCACTCCTTTCCGTCAGGATACCAGCAATTCATTGCAAAAGCTAACACCATACATGAATAAGTAGCTGTAGTCCAATTTAATAGAAAAATTCAAATATTGATGAGTAGCAGCAACTCAATTCAGCAGTAGGACATGGCTCCACTGAATCTTCAAGAGTCAATGAAAGGACCAAGAATCAGCCAGAATACCATGAGAAGTTCTTTCATTTCTGTCTATGAAGTGAGGACTAGTAAAGTTCAGCAAAGAAACAAGAAAAGTGAAGCATTTCATGAGTATCAAAGACAAGTGAAGAGTTGTATAACCAGCAAAGCCTAACAGAGCCCACGGAAGCTCAGGGAGACCCAATAATGACCAACAAAAGCAGCCTTTCATTGTTTGTGGGATTCCATTAAAACCCTTTCCAAACTTCACATGCCCTCTCATGCATCTGCTTCAGCAAAACAGCCTCTCACAAGACAGCTTCCAGAAAAACACTATGTTACACAGCTGAGTTTCCAAAGACACCAGATATTTCCACTTCACTAGCCACTTCCACATATTTAACAGCTTGCATAAAATTAATTCTGAATCCACTATTATTGTTCCATGAAAACCAGAAACAATTAAAAAAAAGTATAACTATAAACAGCCAATACTGACATACAAATACATAAAAATATCTGGGTAAAATATAAATTCAAGCAAATTGTATATATATTATGACAAAATGATGCTTATTCCAACATTCAAATTTTGATTAAACATAATAAAGACATCCAGCCTGAGTTTTAATGTCAATCTTTTTATGGATTTAGAAAAGTTATTTTACAGAATCTATCAGCCTGTTAAAATTAAAAGAAATAAAAATGATTATCAAACTAATTAATTTGTTACCTGCTGATTTTGTGTATACTCTGTTTACTGTTCATGATTATTTTATTCAAAATTGCATCTCTGCACAGTACTGATAAGATTGTTAACTCAGAGCTAAAGGATCCCCAAGGCATCCCTTGTCTGTGGGACATCAAGTCTCTATAGAATATGTCTCTATAGTGACATATTCTCTCACTGAGGCTAGAAAAGGCAGTCCTCAGGAGTATGTGTGTCTAGGGCCTCAGACCACCCCATGTATGCTCTTTTGTTCTTAGCTTAGTGTGATGGTTTGCATATGCTTGGCCAAGATAGTGGCACTATTAGAATATGTGGACTTGTTGGAGGAAGTGTGTTACTGTGGAGTGGGCTTGGAGACCCACCTCCTAGCTGCCTGAGGATGCTCAGTCTGTTCCTGGCTTTTTTCGGAGGAAGATGTAGATCTTCCTGCACCATGCCTGCCTTGAGGCTGTCAGGTTCCTGTCTTGATGATAATGAACCTCTGAACCTGTAAGCCAGCTCCAATTAAATGTTGTCCTTTATAAAATTTGCATTGATCATGGTGTCTATTCACAGCAATAAATCCCTAACTAAGACACTTAGTCTCTGGGAGCTCCGAGGGGTCCAGGTTATTTGACACTATTGGTCTTCCTGTGAGGTAGTCATCCCTTCAGTTCCTTTAATCCTTCCCCCAACTATTCAATAGGGTTCTTTGACCTCAGTTCAATGTTTGGATGTAAGTATTTGCATCTGTCTCAATCAGATGCTGGTAGAACCTCTCAAAGAACAGCCATCCTAGGTTCCTCTCTGCAAGCACATCACAGCATCATGAATAGTGACAAGGTTTGGTGACCACCCTTAGGATATAGGCCAAGTTGGACCAGTCACTGGACAGCATTTTCTCCCATCTCTGCTCAATTTTGGTTCCTCCATTTTTTTTAAAGACAGAAACAATTCTTCTTCGAAAATTTGGAAAGTGAGTTGGTGACCCCACCCCTCTACCCTAGGCTCTGTCTATCCACTGAAGGTAGTCTCTTCCAGATCCTTCTTCCCACTATTGAACATTTCAGGTAAAGTCACCCCCATTGAATCCTGGGAGCCTCTCACATCTCAGGTCTCTGGGACTTTCTAGAGATTACTCCACATTCACCCTCAGCATTTGCGTATTTCCATTCATTCTCCTGGCCCTCCAGACTTCTCTCCTATCTCTCCCATACCTGACCCACCCCCACCTTTGTCCCTCACCACCTCCTCTCCCCCTCCAGGTTCCTCTTTTCCTATGCCTCCTGAGACTATTTTGTTCCCCTTTCTAAATGGGATTGGTGCAACCTTACTTGGGCCTTCCCTTTTCTTTAAATTTCTAAGGTCTGTGGGTTGTATCATGGATATTCTGTACATTTTGGATGATATTCACTTATCAGTGAGTACATACCATGTGTGTCATTTTGTATCTGGGTTCCCTCATTCAGGATGATATTTTCTAGTTCCATATATTTAGCTGCAAAATTCATGATGTCCTCATTTTTAATCGCTGAATAGTAAGTATTCCACTGTGTAAATGAACATCTTTTGTACCTATTTTTCAGTTGAGTGACATCTATTTTGCTTCTAGGTTTTCTTTTTCTTCTTTTTTTTCCAGTTATGAATAAGGCTGCTATGAACATGGTGGAGGACCTCTCCTTACTGTATAGTGGAGCATCATTTGGGTAAATGTCCAGGAGTGACATAGCTGGCTATTCAGGTAGAACTATTTCCAATTTTCTGAGGAACCACTAGATTGATTTCCTACTTTTTCCTCATTTCTCTTCGATTCTAATTAACAAAAATATTTACACTCCTTTTTAAATTTTCTTTTCCAGATTTTGATCCAGCAAGCTGAGTGACAGAGAATTGATATATGGAGATCAGAAAACTAGAAAAACATTTTGATATCTGTATTTCTTTTTATGTTCTTTTACCTTTTTAACCTTTAATTTATTTACTTATTCACTTTTAATCATGATCTCCTATACCCTGTCCCATCTCTCTTCCTTGGTCCCCCCTCACACACAGCCTTGTCTAATTCCCCATTTCCCTTTTTGCTGAGAAGGAAAGGCCCCCATAGATACTAGTCCATCCTGGCACATGAAGTCGAAATAGGACTAGTAGCAACCTCTTCCACAGAGGCCAGACAAGGTAACTCAGCTAGAGGAAGGGATCCAAATACAGGCAACAGTCAGTCAGCCCCTGCTCCAATTGTTAGTGGTTAGTGGATCTTGCTGGAGACCATGCTGCAGATTTGCTCCATATATGTAGGCAGTCTAGGTCTAGCCTAAGCATCCTCTCTTGTTGGTGGTTCGTGTGAGATTATAGTCCCATCTTGTCCCCAACCCTACATGGTACTTCAAATTCTACTTCTCCCTTTCTCTCTAATCCCACCCACTCCAAAATCCTCAGACCAGAAAAGGCACCAAAAGCCCAAGTCATTTTCCTTTATCTATAATCAATAAAATACTTCCCAGCCATAGTCTGTCTACAATTTTTTCTTGTCTAGTCTCCTAAGGCTAGCGAACTCACTCAGGATCCAATGCGCAAACTGCCTTTTATACTCTTTAACAAATGCAAATGGCTATTACTTCAATGGAGAAAACATATTAATTCAGTCTCGTGACTCCTCAGATTGCCACAATTCCTTCTCCCCTTATTCCACAAAAGTCCCAAGCTCAACCTGTGGGTTTCCACATATGTTTGTATCAGCTCAGAGGGCAGTTATGATATGCATATCAGAGTATCAGTAATAGTGTCAAGAGCTGGCTGTTTCTCATGGGACATGTGACACTTCTCAATTTGTGCCAGACATTTGTTGGCCATCCCCCTTCATCTCGGCTTCATGTTTATCCTCGTACATTTTGTAGACAGGAAAAAATGTTGGTCAAAGGTTTTGTGGGTTGATTCATATCCTGCTTCCATAGCTGGAATTTCTGCATGGCTCCATGTGGTGACCACATCAGTCTCTTTATCACTGTTGCTAGGATTCTCCATTTCGTACGAGTAAGGTGCAGGTGGTCCTTTATTTTTTGAACACATACAGAATCCCCGAGGTACTACAGTCTTAACCTGTCTTTAGCAATGAGAATGAGAGAACAGAGAGATCATTACTACCATTCTACTCCATTCGTAAAAAATATGGAAGTTTGATTGATTCACTGTATTTTGATAATGATCGTGTCGATGTCAGTGTTATAGATAGCTACTTGCATCTTACGGATAGCTTTTTTATTATTTTTTTCTCTGCCATTTTCAATGTGTAGTTTTCTGGTACTTGGCCAATTGTTATGTTTGAAAAATTCATTAAACCAGAAAAGCCCATGATTTCCTAATAACATTCATAACACCAAAAGAGCAAGTAGGTTAATTTAGATCAGTGGAATAAGTGCTACCAGAATAATGCAATATGCTATATCAAATGGCTAAGCTAATTAGATAATCTTTTATTTTCTTAGCTAGTGTTTATTTGGCTGCATCTCATATTTTTGTAAAGAAGAAACATATGGACAAGTTAAAAGAGATCTTTAAATTAAAAGAAATATAATGTACATATGTAATTAAGCATATATATATATCTTCTATCCTCCATTATATTTTCTTTTCACTATGTAGTAAATATAAAAAATACAAATTTCTATAATAATCACTTATTGTTCAGAAATTTGGCATAGTTTTAAATGAACATATGTGAACATATGATATAATTATGATTAATAAACAATTAAGATGATAGCAAATAGCTACAGTGATAAAATTTGGTTGTTGTTGAAAATGAGTTATATTATTTATGTCTCCATAGATAATATATGCACATGTGGAAAGGGAGACACACAGACACACACTCACACACATACACAAAACAACGCACATATGCAGCAAACAAAGGAATGTTTCATTTTGCAAATGATAAGACTATTATACTAAGTGATAAAGAGTCATCCTTGTCCATGAATTTGAGGGTGTGGGATTAAATTTACTCAATTTTGGCAATCTCTTTGTTTACTGTCTACATAGTGTTTTCTTTCCCCTTTGTGCAGAGCCAGGATGTTTGTAAGAATTCTAGCTCAGAATTAAAGGACAGAATAGTGTGTGTTTTTGAAGATAGGAAAAAATAGATTCAAAAGAGTTTCTTCCAAGAATTGTTAACTGACTTCTGTTACTCTTTCAGGAGGTCTGGGACAACTGTGCAAACAGGAAAAAAACATTGACAAATTTGATCTCAGTTAACCTTAGTAAATTCTTACTTTCTTTATTGGCATCCTAAGAACAAAGACAAATATCATGTAATCAATTAGAGTTCCCTTTTCTTTCTCTTATTCTTCTCCTTATTCTTGTATTCATTCTTTCTTCATTTTTCTCATTAACTGTATTTTTTCCTCTTACGTATTTTTCTTTTTTATTTTTCCCTTCATTTTCTCAACTAGGCTGAACTGGAAATTTCAAAGCAATTAGATAAGAAAAATAAACAATAATTTATTGACAAACTGGATAAATATATAAATAACATTTGTTGAAATTTTAGACAGGCTGGTATTGTGGAAATTCCTGGTTGCTTTGGAGACTCAGTTGTATCACTTGCTGTTTTCCTGGAAGTTATCTTGCAAGAGGATATTTTGCTGAAGCAGACACAAGAGAAAGGACATGATGTTTTGCTAGAGAAGAAGTTTTGGAATGCAGGTGATGTTTGAAGAGTACAAACAGTGAAAGAAAGCTCTTGTGTTACCATGCCTGGCAATGCTTCACTGGTCCTTTCTAATCTTCTCTGATCTTCACTTTGATGAGAGAAAGGCACCAAAGAATTTCTCATGGTATTCTGACTGACTCTTGCTGCTTACACTGACTGGTGCCAATTGGATAGAGCCTTGTTTCTTGTGGATTAGGCTGCTATTACAATTCACATCTGGTGTTTGCTATTAGACAGAATTGCTGGTATCCTCACAATTAAGAGTGGAACCACTCAAAAGAACTACTTCAAATCTGGCTCACAACCCTTTTTTTCTATTAACCTTTCTTTGTTCAGTGTGCTTAGAAAGGAGCTTGAAGCATTTAACATACCTGATTCAAGTAGGTATTGAAAAATATAAGCATACATGCTGGAGATTGACCACATGGCTCGGTTAATTATTACTTTACCTCACAAAACTGAAGACTTTCTATGTGAGTTTCTATCTAACCCAACCACAAAAATAATCAGCCCTGGCAGTGTAAGCTTGCAATCCCATCATTGGAAAGGTAGAAATAGCAGTTGTCTTGGCCTTTGTGCTCATCAAGTTGGTAAAATATGTGAACTCTATGTTCAGTGAGTATCTCTGTCTTTTTTTTTATATAGAAATGAGTTTATTTAGGGCATGGGGATGAGAGTTGAGGGATAGGAGAGAGAGAGAGAGAGAGAGAGAGAGAGAGAGAGAGAGAGAGAAGAGTAGAGGCATATCATGACCATGAGCACTTGGAGAGATGGAGGAAAGGGAAAACAGGCAGAGGGGGAAAGGAGGAAGAGAGGAAAAGAGGAAGAGCAAGAACAAGACAACTGTCTCAAAAATAAAAGATACAATGAAAGGAGATTTAAGAAGATACCTGATATACTTCACCCTTCCCAGTTCACCCTTCCCATACAAGGACACACACACACACACACACACACACACACACACACACACACACCCCAAATGTTAAATAAGTACATAAATAAAAATCAATGCTGAAAATTAATAAATGCTGGAATAATAAATTTTCATTGCATGGAGATCATGAAGAAAGAAAAATAATTATGTACATTGGAGTTTGAAAGGCTAAAATTGGGATTCTTTTAAAATATAAGAGCCTTTCTTTTGCAGAGGGCTACGCAGGAAGAACAATGACAAAGGCCATTAGACCTCAGTGAATGTGACCAGTTAGCACAGCCATGATGGGTGTGCCTCAGTGTGGCACAACCCCAATATCTATATGTCCTGTGGGCTTCATGCTGTTCTGGAGTTTTGCTCTGCTTGCTGCCCTCACATCTCTGACACTCACAGTAATAGTGTGTGGTCTCTTTCAGGCATTGCTGCTGGAGCAGATTAATGATTCAATCACCACCACCCTAGGAAAGAACTTAGAGATGTTTTGTCAGCAATGACCACCTCCCTTAGAAAAAATGGAAAAATAAAATAGTTACTGAACCTAGATTAAGATGCTTTTGTTACTGGCTCTGATATAGAAAATCTTAGGAACAGTTTCAAGCTCAGAAAGGCACAACTTTATTAGTTGAGCAGGGGACCTTTCATGCTCAAGGAACAAGAACAACGGCAGCACTGGCTGATGTGACTCGCACTGAGGCTGGGCTGTTGAAGATTGAGGTTTTATATCCTTTCCTGCCCTCAGTTTCCTGATCTGATTTAATATGAATTGCTGCTGAGAGAATATACATTCTGGGTGCCTATGTCTAGCTTTTATGTAAAATTTCAGACTTGTAATTCCTTTAATAATCGTACCTGATTAATTTAAAGATGAATAATAAAGTAAACAATCTGTTCTTTGTAATCACAAATTGCTGCCTGTCAGAAAGAGACACTGTCTGAAAAAACTACCTCACACGCTCACATTTTGTTAATCTATAACAAGTTGCTTAGTTACGAATGAACACGGGTTCTGGGGAACAATTTGTTTTCTTTACCTGTACTACATAATGTTATTTCTTGTAAAGATATTGGGGAACATATTGTTTTTTCCTAGTCATTTACTAGAAGGAAACTAAAACATAATGACATTGTAATTTTATACTGCTTGAAAGATTTTGCTCAGATATATAAGCTATGGAAGAAAAAATAAAATATGGGATTAGAATATTGTTCCTTCCATCTATCAACTATGTGTGTGTCTGGATATATGTAAAGTTTCTATGAGAGTATGTTGGGTCTTTTTTCCTCTACCTTCCAAGTATGTGTGTAAGTACATATGTGAGTGTGCAAAATGCTAGAAGCACTGCTTGATGAAACTTTACTCCATCCATTCGATGCATGAATGTGTATGTGTTTGTAAGTATTTATTTACATATATGTATGTATGTATGCATATGTGTGTCTGTATGTGTGAAGTTATTGGGTTCTACCTTTTGTTTCACCCATTCAGATGTGGTGTGTGTGTGTGTGTGTGTGTGTGTGTGTGTGTTTGTGTGTGTGTGTGTTTGTGTGAGTGTGCATGAATTTTCTCTTTCTCACCAGCCCAAAGGAATTAAGAGATTACAAAGTTTTTGATTGACCACAGGGAGTTCCAGACCCAGGAAAGTAAACTTTGTTTCCTCAGAGAAAAGTCTGCCAAATATCTTCTAATTGCTGACTGCCATTGGCAACAGCTCCTATCAGTATCTAGACTGACCCTGTTAGTGGCTATAAGCACTGACTCCCCAACGGCTGCCTGTCTCAGTTTACTCACCTCATGGATGCCAAAGCTGGGTGCCAGTCTTTAATGCAAAACTATACATGGAAGATGGTATGAAGAATCTCACTGGGCACTGATAATGGGTTGATATCCAGTTTTAGCTATAGGTACGGATGGAGGAAAGACAGGCAGCACAGTGGGTGTGGTACTCCTGTTGATGTTCCAATATGTTGAAAGTGGTTTGTCACCCACAGCACTAACATTCTTTAAAGATGTCTAACACACAAAAAATATCCCAAGTGAATTTATTGACTAAAACCAGTTCCACGGAACCAATTAGTATCTTACACAGGCTGCCCTGCAAGGCTTATGAGGCCATCCATCACTTGTCCATTTAACTATTTAGCATTTGTTGCAGCCATTTGTCACTGTGTCAGAATGCTAGCATTTCAGAATGGGTGCTTTTGGTTGAAAGAAATCTAACTCAGATGCCGCAGATGTTTCTTCTTTAATAAGACTTGAGAAGATTTATGTTTCTATTATATTTAACCTTAAACATCTTATACAAAGGTTGAACTTAATTTTTTTTATCCTACAGATATTTACAACATAAACCAACTGTTTCACAAGAATTTAAATTTATCATGGCAAACGGAAATATTTAAAATTTTAGCATTTGCAGAATACTCCGTTCCCAGTGTCCCAGCTTATCTTACACCTTCAATGATCACATTTTTATTACTTCTCCAAATTTGGTCACTTACATTAGTAATCTCACAGTATTTTAAGACTTGATCTTATATTTAGTTACCAATGAATGGAAGAAAGGATTACCTATATTGCCTTTCATGGTACACTTGCCAACTGGTTTTCGGATTTAAGTCAATCTCCTTAATATTCATTATTTTTAATGTGAATATGTGAGTGTATCTGTGTGGGTGAATGCAACATGTATGTGCAGGCACCCCAAAAGTCAGAAAAGAGTATCAGATGCCTTGGTGCTGTAGTTAACGATATTTAGGAGCCAAGTTCATTGGTGCTTTGAACCAAACGCTTCTGGAAATGTATCAAGTGCTATTAACTAATTGAGACATTGTTTCAGACCTCAAGAGAAAGATAATGATAAAAAAACTATTATAGCATTTTAATTAAACCACATGCAATTTGTACCTAAATATCTACCATTTCTACAATAGATATTTAATTATACATTTGTGGCTGTTGATTGTAGATAATAGTCAACTATTCTCATAAATTTTTAAAGAAATATTAAAATAGTATAATTTGAAACGTGCTAGGTGTTTGGCAGAGATAAAACAGAGGAGAGCCATGGAGCAAAAGTCTGAAGTAAAATATAACTGGCAAAATGAGTTTATATTGTATAACAATTGTAGAAAATTGTAAGTTCCATGTATATTTTATACAGAACTAGCCATTTTCTTACCTTAGATATGTCAATCAAGTGAAAATTATTCCACTGTCTAACATTTATATTTGGTCCAAAAATAAGATATATCTTGCTGGTGAAAACTGATATGTAAGTAGGTTCTTTTCAAACTCTCTTATGGGGTCACCTGATTAAGATTTCTGATTCATAAGAGGCAACCACAATACTGCGCCCTCAAATGCCAGTCTGCATCTGAATGCAGCTAAATAACTCCTGTGGCATTTTCCTGAGACTTTCAATGTGTACTTGTCAGTAAACTCAATCCCAGAGAGAAAACAGAAAATGTGAACTCCTGGGGGAAAAGATTAGAAAGGAAACCTTTCCTAAATTCCTTAGCGTGATATAGTCTACAATCCATACCGCAGACAGAAACATATGTTCCTTAGGTTATAGAACCCAGAATTCAGCTCAGCCGGGTATTAGATTGGAATGAGTTGGCAAAAGAAATGTGTATGTTTCTCTGCAAATATGAATAACCTCAACAAATCTAAATGACTACGATATTCTGAATCTCATCACCTGTTTGAATTCTTGATAATATATTTATACTCAGAAACCACACTTAGTGAAGTTGTTTATAAAAATAGAAAAAAATATGGTTTAAAAAATTTAAATTACAAAATAAGTATCTATCATGGGCACACATAATACATTCAATCAGTATTTTCAAAAGTAATTTAAAAGAGATATAATTTCATAAAATATGTTTTCAGGATTAAAAGTAATGATGGTATCAACAAAATCATATAATACGGTCTTTTCAATAAGAAGGAAGATACTTGGTGAACTTGTCCAAGTTCTTACTGAAAGCAGATAATCTGATATGTTGACCAATATAATTAACTCAAGGAGGAAATAATGCTTAATAAAGCATTGAGAGTGGTGCATGCCTTTAATCTCACCACTTGGGAGGCAGAAGCAGATGGACCCTCTGAGTTCAAGGTTAGCCTGGTCTGCAGGAGCCAGTTCTAGGACAGCTAGGGCTACAAAAAAATGCTGTCTTGAAAGAGAAAAACAAAACATCATTGAGAAATTATCACTTGCTGGACAATCAGGTTGGAGGAGTTTAGAAAGGAGATAGAGATAATAAGCTGTTAATAAACTGAAGGAAGATAAATTACAAAATCTTAAACACTTTCAGAAAACACAGAACTGAGAGAGCACACTGGGAAGATGACTAAAGGAAGTTGTGGCTGGTTTGCTGGTTTCCTGGTTTGACTTCGACTTTATTTCACCTTTTCAAAATAAAACCAGTGGGCATGAAATAAAGGTATTCAATCTCTATGGATTTCACAAGTGAAGATATTTGCTTAACATGAATAAACATGTGTTAGACATAGGACCTGAAAACACTTCATTACAATTAACTTATCAGATTTACTCATAAAACAGCTATGCCAAAGTTCTTTTTCAATAGAAAGAGCTACGTTCATTCACTGCATGAACTAATAATAAAAGCCCCCAAACGTGTTTTAACAACATTTACTTTGTAAGTCGTCTTTTAAATGTTTCATATCTCTAAAAAATGTAACAAAGTTGCCAACTTCACAATGGTACGGCTTAGAATGGGACCGAGAAAGTGTTCCATGAAATGAACTGTTTTCCATAAAGTTCAAATTACTGAAAGGGTAAAAGAAACTCCCATACATTAATTTTCAAGGTTAAAATTGTGGTTACTTTATATGTAAAATCTCCTTTGATACTTCTCCAAATTCTATAGGTAAGTATTATCATCACCATGTAAGAAAAGATATGGAAGTTTTTGATGGTTATAGCAGCACTAAATGACAAGGACTCGCAAACTCATTCTTCAAACTTTCTGTGGAGAACAGGCTAGAAGTAGAACAGAAAGACAATGGAGAAATATTTAAGATTATTCCTCATCTTTAAGCAATGATCATACAAATCAACTGAATCCAGAAATCTCATGATCTTTCATACTTGCATATTATAGAAAAATATTACTAATGCTAATTAAGTAGGAGAATCGATTTTGTATTACATAAGAGAGTTCATTTTTGATAAGAAGCAGCAAAAATAGTGCTAGATGTAAACTGTGTGTCTGTATGTGTGTGTGTGTGTGTGTGTGTGTGTGAGAGAGAGAGAGAGAGAGAGAGAGAGACAGAGACACAGACAGAGACAGAGACAGAGAAATAGAGACAGAGAAATAGAGTCAGAGAAATAGAGACAGAGACACAGAGACAGAGAAACATTGACACAGACAGGAAAACAAAGAGACAGAGACAAAGAGAGGACACATATAGGTGAGAAGATGCTAAATACCAATGTTTTCCCTTTCCCCTATAAGTAGCATTTGACTAAAGCCAGAACTAATATTGTCAAATGAGCAAATATTCATGAATAAATGCCTCACATCTGGTAAAGTAGAGTTTGCTGACATTTACTTGGTACAAAGGATCAGGGATTAAATCAGGCAGAATCCCACAGGATCTAATATTGGTAGATTTTTCCATTTCATTTTTAGTTGTTTATGAAGAAATGTTGGAATAGTCATCATTGTCTGTGAAATAAAATGTAAATCATATATTATTTACATGTTGTTTATTCATATATCATTATAATTATTTATTACAAAAAATCAAATTAAAAAACTATAGGTAATTTGGAGTGTACATGGATACATAAACAAGAAAAACAACCATAACTATTTAGGGAAATAATAATTTTAAAATATTAACATATATCCAACAGAATTATGAGCATCTGTATAGACAGATGATATGTACTTGTAATATAAAAAATAGAAATCAATAAATTATCACATACCATAAATATTTTTGAAAATTAATTCATATATAAATTATTTATAATATGCATATAACTATATTTATATTCTAAAAATATTCTTAAATCTATTCATAGCAATGTAAAACATTTACTTACTGGCTAGTAGTATACATATTTTGTTTTATTATAGCAGAAGCCATTAAAAGCACAGGAAAAATCACATTTTTACTTTTGAGAAAACAACTTAATTATACTTTAGAATATTATTTCCTCAATGTGAAATGTTATTGAAAAGAAAATTTCCTAGTAATATAGATAGATTAATTTTGTTAGTGTTAAGAGATTAAACACAGATAAAAATGAAAAGACTGAGAAGACTGAAGATACTCAAAGGTAAATAGATAGATGTGGTACTTTCTTGTAACTAACAGATGGAAGTTATATGAAAAGTTTTTTTTTTTACATAAAGTACATCATTTAATACAGGAGGAAAATAGGAAAAACACATGTGTTATATGTAAAACACGGTTTTTTTTTAACTTTTTTTTGTTGGATATTTTATGTATTTACATTTTGAATGTTATCCACTTTCCCAGTGCCTCCCTCTCTCATACCTTATCTGGCTGCTTCTATGAGGATGCTTCCCCTCCCACATACCCATTCAAATCTTAACAACTAGGCATTCGCCTACACTGGAGAAACAAGCCTTCAAAGGACAAAGGGCTTCTCTTATTGATGCCAGACAAAGTTATCCTATGATAAATATGTGGCTGGTGCCACGGGGTCCTCCATGTGTACTCATTGTTTGGCGGTTTAGTCCTTGGGGTTATGGGGGGTCTGGCTGGTTGATATTGTTGAAATTCATATGGGGTTGCAAACCCCTTCAGTTCCTTCTGTCCTTTCTCTAACTGCTTCATTGGGGTCCCATTGCTCAGTTTGCTGCTTAGCTGAAAGCATCCCCATCTGCATCAGTAAGGAACTGGCAGAGCCTCTCAGGAGACATGCATATCAGGCTTCTGTCAGCAAGTACTTCTTGGAATTAGCCATAGTGACTGGGTTTGGTGACTGCATATGGGATGGATCTCCAGGAGGGAGCAGTCTCTGGATGGTCCTTTTTTAAGTCTCTGCTCTGTTCTTTGTCCCTGTATTCCCTCCTGTGAACATTTTGTTCTCCCTTCTAAGAAGAACTGAAGCATTCACAGTTCAGTCTTCCTTCTTCTTGAGGTTCATATGGTCTGTGAATTCTGTCGTGCATATGCTGAGCTTTTGGGCTAATATTAGTGAGGGCATACTATGTGTGTTCTTTTGTGACTGGGTTACCTCACTCAGGAGGATATTTTCTAGTTCCATCCATTTGCCTAAGAATTTCATGTAGCCATTGTTTTTAATAGCTGAGTAGTAATTCATTGTGTAAATGTACCACATTTTCTGTATCCATTCCTCTCTTGAAGGACATCTGGGTTCTTTCTAGTTTCTGGCTATTTTTATAGTATAAAGCTCTTATGAACGTAGTGGAGCTTGTGTCCTTGCTATTTGTCGGAGCATCTTTTTGGTGTATTCCCAGGAGTGGTATAGCTGGATCCTCAGGAAGTACTATGTCATTTTCTGAGGAACCACCAGACTGATTTCCAGAGTGATTGTACCAGCTTGCAATCCTACCAACAATGGAATAGTGTTCCTCTTTCTCCACACCCCGTCATTATTTGCTGTCACCTAAGTTTCATCTTAGCCATTCTGACTGGGGTGAGTTGGAATCTCAGGGTTGTTTTTATTTGCATTTTTTTGATGACTAAGGATGTTGAACATTTCTTTAGGTGCTTCTCAGTCACTCAGTATTGCTCAGTTGGGAATTCTTTGTTTAGTTCTGTATCCCCATTTTTTAATAGGATTATTTGATTCTCTGGAGTCTAACTTCTTAAGTTCTTTGTATATATTAGATATTAACCCTCTATCAGATGTAGGATTGGTAAAAATCTTTTCCCAGTTTGTTGGTTGTCTTTTCATTCTATTGACAGTGTCCTTTGCCTTACATAATCTTTGCAATTTTATGAGGTCACATTTGTCGATTTTTGATCTTAGAGCCTAAGCCATTGGTGTTCTATTCAGGAAATTTTCCCTTGTGCCTATGTGTTCTAGGCTCTTCTCCACTTTCTCTTCTATTAGTTTCAGTATATGTGGTTTTAAGTGGAGGTCTTTGATGCACTTGGACTTGAGTTTTGTACAATGAAAATGAATGGGTCAATTTGGATTCTTCTCATGCTGACAGCCAGTCGAACCAGCAACATTTGTTGAAAATGCTATCTTTTTCCCAATGGCTAATTTTAGCTACTTTGTCAATGATTAAATGACCACAGGTGTGTGGTTCATTTCTGGGTCTTCAATTCTATTCCATTGATTTACCTCTCTGTCTCTGAACCAATAACATAAAGGGTTTTGTTGTTGTTGTTGTTGTTTGTTTGTTTTTGTTTGTTTTATCACTATTGCCCTGTTAATACAGCTGGAGGTCAGGGATAGTAATTCCCCCAGAAGTTCTTTTATTGTTGAGGAGAGTGTCTTAGTCCGGGTTCTCTAGAGTCATAGAGTCTCAGTAATCTCTATATAGGAAAAGAATTGGTTGATGACTTACAGTCTCTCCAACAATGATCAGCAGCATCTATGAATGGAAGTCCAAGGATCTAGCACTGGCTCAATCCCACAAGGCAGGCATGCAGGTGAAAAAATAAAGAGTCTTTGTTCTTCCAATGTTCTTATGCAAATTTCTAGCACAAGGTGTGTCCCAGATTAAAGGTATGTACCACCACAGCTTTGTCTGGGATTGCTTTGTCCCAGGTGACTTTGAACTTAGAGATCTTGCCTTAAGCTTCTGGGATTCATAGCCACTTTGCCTCAAGATCTCTATACCAAGATCCAGGACAGAAACTTGTATCTCCCAGCCTCAAGATCAGGATCAAAGTTGAGCCTTCCAATTCTGGACTGTAGTTCATTCCAGATATAGTCAAGTGACAACCAGGAATAGCCACTGCAGATAGCTTTCACTATCCTAGGTGATTTGTTATTCCAAAAGAATTTGCAAATTACTCTTTCTAACTCTACGAAGAATTGAGTTGGAATTTTGATGGGGATTGCATTGAATCTGTAGATTGCTTTTGGCGAGGTGGCCATTTTTACTATAGTAATCCTGCCAATCCATGAGCCTAGATCTTTTCATCTTCTAAGATCTTCTATTTCTTTCTTCAGAGACTTGAAGTTCTTGTCATACAGATCTTTCACTTGCTTCGTTAGAGTCACACCAATGTATTTTATATTTTTGTGACTATTGTGAAGGATGGCATTTCCACATTTTTTTTCTTAGTCTGTTTTTCCTTTGAGTAGAGAAAGATTACTGATTTGTTTGAGTTATTTTATATCCAGCCACTTTGGTGAAGGTGTTTACCAGGTTTAGGAGTTCTCTGGTGGAACTTTTGGAGTCAGTTAAGTATACTAGCATGCCATCTGCAAATAGTGATATTTTGACTTCTTTTTGTCAATTTGTATTCTTTGACCTCTTTTTTTGTCTAATTGCTCTGGCTAGGACTTCAAGTTGAAGTATTAGTATTGAATAGGTAGGGAGATAGTGGGCAACCTTGTCTAGTCCCTGATTTTAGTGGGATTGCTTCAAGTTTGTCTACATTTAGTTTGATATTGTCTATTGATTTGCTGTATATTGCTTTTATTATGTTTACACATGGGCCTTGAATTCCTAATCTTTCAAGATTTTAATCATGAAGGGGTGCTGAATTTTGTCAAATGTGTTCTCAACATCTAATGAGATGATCATGTGGTTTTTTTCTTGGAGTTTGTTTATATAGTTGATTACATTGATGGATTTCCTTATTTGTTCTTTGAAGTCACAATTATACTTATACCTAAACCACACAAAGACCTTATAAAGAAAGAGAACTTCAATACAATTTCCCTCATGAATACTGAGGCAAAAATACTCAAAAAATTCTTGCAAACCTAATCCGAGAACACATCATTCACCATGATCAATTAGGCTTCATCCCAGGGATGCAGAGATGGTTCAAAAAATGAAAATCAATCAATGTTCCCCATTTTTTAGTCAGATTATTTGGTTCTCTGATGTCTAACTTTTTAGTTCTTTGTATATATTAGACATTAGCTCTCTATCGGATGTAGGATTGGTGAAGATCTTTTCCAAATCTGTTGGTTGCTGCAATGCAATATATTGGGATTTGTTGTAGTCACATGAGGGTTGACTAAGACAACTTCAGCAAAGTAGCTGGGTATAAAATTAACTCAAATAAATCAGTAGCCTTCCTCTACACAAAAGAGAAACAGGCCGAGAAAGAAATTAGGGAAATGACACCCTTCATAATAGATCCAAATAATATAAAGTACCTCGGTGTGACTTTAACCAAGCAAGGGAAAGATCTGTACAATAAGAACTTCAAGACTCTGAAGAAAGAAATTGAAGAAGATCTCAGAAGATGGAAAGATCTCCCATGCTCATGGATTGGAAGGATTAATATAGTAAAAATGGCCATTCTACCAAAAGCGATCTACAGATTCAATGCAATCCCCATCAAAATACCAATCCAATTCTTCAAAGAGTTAGACAGAACAATCTGCAAATTCATCTGGAATAACAAAAAACCCAGGATAGCTAAAACTATCCTCAACAATGAAAGGACTTCAGGGGGAATCACTTTCCCAGATCTCAAGCAGTATTACAGAGCAATAGTGATAAAAACTGCATGGTATTGGTACAGAGACAGACAGATAGACCAATGGAACCAATTGAAGACCCAGAAATGAACCCACACACCTATGGGCACTTGATTTTTTGACAAAGGGCCAAAACCATCCAATGGAAAAAAAGATAGCATTTTCAGCAAATGGTGCTGGTTCAACTGGAGGTCAACATGTAGAAGAATGCAGATCGATCCATGCTTATCACCTGTACAAAGCTTAAGTCCAAGTGGATCAAGGACCTCCACATCAAACCAGATACACTCAAACTAATAGAAGAAAAACTAGGGAAGCATTTGGAACACATGGGCACTGGAAAAAATTTCCTGAACAAAACACCCATGGCTTATGCTCTAAGATCAAGAATCGACAAATGGGATCTCATAAAACTGCAAAGCTTCTGTAAGGCAAAGGACACTGTGGTTAGGACAAAACGGCAACCAACAGATTGGGAAAAGATCTTTACCAATCCTACAACAGATAGAGGGCTTATATCCAAAATATACAAAGAACTGAAGAAGTTAGACAGCAGGGAGACAAATAACCCTATTAAAAAATGGGGTTCAGAGCTAAACAGAATTCACAGCTGAGGAATGCCGAATGGCTGAAAACACCTAAAGAAATGTTCAACATCGTTAGTCATAAAGGAAATGCAAATCAAAACAACCCTGAGATTTCACCTCACACCAGTGAGAATGGCTAAGATCAAAACTCAGGTGACAGCAAATGCTGGCGAGGATGTGGAGAAAGGAACACTCCTCCATTGTTGGTGGGGTTGCAGACTGCTACAACCATTCTGGAAATCAGTCTGGAGTTTCCTCAGAAAATTGGACACTGAAGTACCTGAGGACCGAGCTATACCTCTCTTGGGCATATACCCAAAAGATGTCGCAACATATAAAAAAGACACATGCTCCACTATGTTCATCGCAGCCTTATTCATAATAGCCAGAAGCTGGAAAGAACCCAGATGCCCTTCAACAGAGGAATGGATACAGAAAATGTGGTACATCTACACAATGGAATATTACTCAGCCATCAAAAACAATGACTTTGTGAAATTCGTAGGCAAATGGTTGGAACTGGAAACTATCATCCTGAGTGAGCTAACCCAATCACAGAAAGACATACATGGTATGTACTCATTGATAAGTGGCTATTAGGCCAAATGCTTGAATTACCCTAGATGCCTAGAACAAATGAAACTCAAGGCGGATGATCAAAATGTGAATGCAGATCGCTCCTGAAGACACAGCCAGAATACAGCAAATACAGAGGCGTATGCCAGCAGGAAACCACTGAACTGAGAACAGGACCCCTGTTGAAGGAATCAGAGAAAAAACTGGAAGAGCTTGAAGGGCTCAAGACCCCCATATGTACAGCAATGCCAACCAACCAGAGCTTCCAGGGACTAAGCCACTACCCAAAGACTATACATGGACTGACCCTGGACTCTGACCTCGTACGTTGCAATGAATATCCTAGTAAGAGCACCAGTGGAAGGGGAAGCCCTGGGTCCTGCTAAGACTGAACCCCTAGTAAACTAGACTGTTGGGGAGAGGGCAGCAATGGGGGAGGGTTGGGAGGGAACACCCATAAGGAAGGGAGGGGGGGATGTTTGCCGGAAACCGGAAAGGGAATAACACTCGAAATGTATATAAAAATACTCAAGTTAATAATAATAATAATAATAAAAAGAACCTAGGAAATATTTTATTTTAATTCAAATATAAAGAAGATACAACATAAACAAGAAGCTATTTTCAATAGATATTAACTGGCAAAAAAAGAAGAAAGAAAGTGGTTTTCAAGAATGGGTTCTCAACAATAGAGTCATATTTGACATTTCAATTTCACACTGGTACCCAAAGCAAGGGAGAAGGTGACCAACAAAATGAATATAAAGGTATTGTTGTGAACATTTTGTTTCACTTGGATTCTTCAGAAAAGTTTTATTATTGGACTTTTGCTTTTTGTTTTGATCATTTATTTTACTCATCTATCTGTTTTTTTATTCCCTTTAGAAGACAGAAAGAGTACAAAGTTAAAGAAATGATCTGGGAGGAGTCAGAAGAGGAGACATAGCATCAAAATATATAGCAATAGTTTGTGTCAAGAGTATGTATTTCCAGTAATATAAAGCCTACAGATAAAGATGAAGGAATAGATTTCATTATGGAAAATAATCTAGGTTCTCATTTGTTATGTAATTCTTCGGCACTAGATATGAGTTCAGTAATAATAAAGACACGAAGTGAAAACTTCAATTTTCAATAGACAATAGGATAGTCTCTATGTTGGAAAACAAAAGGATCCATAAGATACAGATTCACTATCTTCACAGGAGAATTGGGTATAATTGATGTACAATGTTAGGTGAAAACCACTAATACAGTAAAGAGAATATGGGTATTAGCATTGTATTTGGGGGTGTAATTAAAGAAATATTACTAGTTTTTTTTCTCATATTTCTACATGGGTAAAACCCACTGAAAAATGGCTGATATTGTAATTTACCATTTTGAAGTCTTAAATTTCTTTCAGAGTATTTGAAAATTTGTTTCTTTTTTTTGTTTTTAATTTTTTTAGTAGAGGCATTGTAAGTTTTGATAAAATTTTGTTGCTTTTACTCATGTGAATGTAGAAAAAATGAGATTCTTGGGTCACTCTTTTCTCAAGAACTACGTGGATAGAAATGACAATATCAGCAAAGTCTATTGCAGTTGATAGGTCTTCTATCCTCCCTTTACATTATAAATGAGACTGACAAAGCAATATATTTATTAATTTTTGAACATTTATGTTTCCTTTTCCTTAGTGAAGCATAATACTTTATTTTTAATAAAATTATTGCTCTGTTCCAAAAACTTTAGAAGGAAGTCATTCTAACTTACATAGACATTGACATGTACCTCTTATTCTATTCTGGAACCTTGTTGAATCCTTTCAATCTATAGGAATGCTACATTATTTTATTTTTTTTCCCTGTGTTTTTTCCCCACTGCTTCCATTGCACTGTGCTCTGGGGACTCTGTAGGAGCACCAATTATCTCTAACTTCACTCCATTCTTGACGATCCATGTGCACATTCTATGCTTGTTAGTTTCTGCCCTATCCACTCTGGGTTGGCTACTATTCCTTTACATTATTCTTCCAATATATATTGTATCGTTCCTTTTCCTAAATTATAAGAGATTCTTGATAATGATTTAAATCAATTGGAATATTTCCTCTAACCCATCTATATCAACCACATCTCAGTGTGACTGTTGACCAGAAATTTGTCATACATCTTTTTTCTTATCATTCTACATTTCACCTCTTGTTCCAGCAGATCCACATTATATTGAGTTATTTTGAAAACACAGACATATATATCTGAACATTTATTATTTTTTCTTATAGCAGGGATTTTTCAAAGCCTTTTTTTGTTATACATCACTGACATAACTATCTTTTTGTCATTTTTGAATCTTCCCTAGGCTGAAAATATAGCCCTTTTTCCTCTGGGTAAGCATATTAATAATGGAAATATCTAGTTATTGGTGTAATTTGAAGAAACAGAAAAGTATCATGTGATTCTTTCCATCCTTTCTTATATTGCAGCAGGAAACCCATCATAGGCAAAGCAATATAGAGCACTGTTTGGAACTTTCTCTTAACACCCATAGTTTCAT